>NW_026779012.1:572500-824905 GCF_030144855.1 Hypanus sabinus
CACACCACTCCATAGCCCATACTTGCTGCAGTCTACTCCCTGGAACACGTGTTACCCTTCCCGGCCATGACTTGTCCCCATACCATCACCCCACCCCATAACCCATACTTGCTCTAGTCTACTCTCTGGAACACGAGTTCCCCTTCCCGGCCTTGACTGGTCCCCATACCATCACCCCACCCCATAACCCATACTTGCTCTAGTCTACTCCCTGGAACACGTGTTCCCCTTCCCGGCCTAGACTGGTCCCCTTACCATCACACCACTCCATAGCCCATACTTGCTCTAGTCGAATCCCTGGAACACGTGTTCCCCTACTCGGCATTGACTAGTCCCCATACCATCACACCACTCCATAGCCCATACTTGTCCTAGTCTTCATCCTGGAACACATGTTCCCCTTCTCGGCCATGACTGGTCCCGATAACATAACACCACCCCATAGCCCAAACTTGCACTAGTCTATTCCTTGGAACACGTGTTCCACTTCCCGGCCTTGAATGCTCTCCATACCATCACACCACTCCAAAGCTCATACTTGCTCTAGTCTAATCCCTGGGACACGTGTTCCCCTTCTAGGCCATGACTGGTCCCCATACCATATCACCACTCCATAGCCCATACTTGCTCTAGTCTACGACCTGGGACACATGTTCCCCTTCTCGGCCATGACTGGTCCCGATACCATCACAACATTCCATAGCCCATACTTGCTCTAGTCTACTCCATGGAATACGTGTTCCCCTTCCCGGCCTTGACTGGTCGCCATACGATCACACCACCCCATAGCCCATACTTGCTCCAGTCTACTCCTTGGAACACGTGTTCCGTTTTCCGGCCTTGACTTGCCCCCATACCATCACACCACTCCAAAGCTCATACTTGCGCTAGTCTACTCCCTGGAACACGTGTTCCACTTCCCGGCCTTGACTGGTCCCCATACCATCACACTACTCCATAGCCCATACTTGCTCTAGTCTAATCACTGGAACACGTGTTCCCCTGCTCGGCTATGACTGGTCCCCATATCATCACACCACTCCATAGCCCATACTTGCTCTAGTCTACTCCCGGAACACGTGTTCCCCTTCTCGGCATTGAGTGGTCCCCATACCATCACACCACTCCATAGCCCATACTTGCACTAGTCAACTCCCTGGAACACGTGTTCCCCTTCTCGGCCATGACTGGTCCCCATACCATCATACCACTCCAAAGCTCATACTTGCTCAAGTCTACTCCCTGGAACACGTGTTCCCCTTCCCGGCCTTGACTTGTCCCCATACCATCACACCACTCCATAGCCCATACTTGCTCTAGTCTAATCCCTGGAACACATGTTCCCCTTCTAGGCCATGACTGGTCCCCATACCATCACACCTCTCCATAGCCCATACTTGCTCTAGTCTACTCCTGGAACACGTGTTCTCCTTCTTGGCCATGACTGATCCCCTTAGCATCACAGCACTCCATAGCCCATACTTGCCCTAGTCTACACCCTGGATCACATGTTCCCCTTCTCGGCCATGACTGGTCGCAATACCATCACACCACACCATAGCCCATACTTGCTCTACTGTACTCCCTGGAAAATGTGTTCCCCTTCCCGGCCTAGACCGGTCTCCAACCATCACACGACTCCATTGCCCATACTTGCTCTAGTCTACTCCCTGGAACACGTGTTCCCATTCTAGGCCATGACTGGTCCCCATACCATCACAACACTCCATAGCCCATACTTGCTCTAGTCTACGACCTGGAACACGTGTTCCCCTTCTCGGCCATGACTGGTCCCGATACCATCACACCATTCCATAGCCCATACTTGCTCAAGTCTCCTCCCTGGAATATGTGTTCCCCATCCCGGCCTTGACTGGTCCCCATACGATCAGACCACCCCATAGCCCATACTTGCTCCAGTCTACTCCCTGGAACACGTGTTCCGTTTCCCGGTCTTGACTTGTCCCCATACCGTCACACCACTCCAAAGCTCATACTTGCTAAGTCTACTATCTGGAACACGTGTCCCCCTTCCCGGCCTTGACTAGTCCCCATACCATCACACCACTCCATACCCATACTTGCTCTAGTCTACACCCTGGAACACGTGTTCAACTTCTCGGACTTGACTGGTCCCCATACCATCACACCACTCCATAGCCCATACTTGCTCTAGTCTATTCCCTGGAACACGTGTTCCCCTTCTTGGCCATGTCTGGTCCCCTTAGCATCACAGCACTCCATAGCCCATACTTGCCCTAGTCTACACCCTGGATCACATGTTCCCCTTCTCGGCCATGACTGGTCGCAATACCATCACACCACTCCATAGCCCATACTTGCTCTACTGTACTCCCTGGAAGACGTGTTTCCCTTCCCGGCCTAGACTGGTCCCCATACCATCACACCACCCGATAGCCCATACTTGCCCTAGTCTACTCCCTGGAACACGTGTTCCCCTTCCCGGCCTTGACTGCTCCCCAACCATCTCACCACTCCATAGCCCATAGTTGCTCTAGTCTACTCCATGGAACACGTGTTCCCCTTCTCGGCCATGACTAGTCCCCATACCATCACACCACTACGTAGCCCATACTTCCACTAGTCTACTCCCTGGAACACGTGTTCCACTTCCCGACCTTGACTTGTCCCCATACCTTCACACCACTCCATAGCCCATACTTGCTCTAGTCTACGACCTGGGACACATGTTCCCCTTCTCGGCCATGACTGGTCCCGATACCGTCACAACATTGCATAGCCCATACTTGCTCTAGACTATTCCCTGGAATACGTGATCGCCTTCCCGGCCTTGACTGGTCGCCATACGATCACACCACTCCAAAGCTCATACTTGCTCTAGTATACTATCTGTAACAGGTGTCCCCCTTCCCGGACTGCCTGTTCCCCATACCATCACACCACTCCATATTCCATACTTGCTCTAGTCTACTTCCTGGATTACGTGTTTCCCTTCCCGGCCTTGCCTGTTTCCCATACCATCAGGACACTCCATAGCCCATACTTGCTCTAGTCTACTCCCTGGAGCATGTGTTCCCGTTCTCTGCCATGACTGGTACCCATACCATCACACCACTCCATGGCCCATACTTGCTGTAGTCTACTCCCTGGAACATGTGTTCCCCTTCTCGGCCATGACTAGTCCCCATACCATCACACCACTATATAGCCGATACTTGCTGTAGTCTACTCCCCGGAACACGTGTTCCCCTTCCCGGCCTTGAATTGTCCCCATACCATCACACCACTACATAGCCGATACTTGCTCTAGTCTACTCCTTGGATCACGAGTTCCCCGTCTCGGCCATGACTGGTTCCCTTAGCATCACCGCACACCATAGCCCATCCTTGCACTAGTCTACGACCTGGGACACATGTTCCCCTTCTCGGCCATGACTGGTCCCGATACCATCACAACATTCCATAGCCCATACTTGCTCTAGTCTACTCCCTGGAATACGTGTTCCCCTTCCCGGCCTTGACTGGTCGCCATACGATCACACCACCCCATAGCCCATACTTGCTTCAGTCTACTCCCTGGAACACGTGTTCCGTATTCCGGCCTTGACTTGTCCCCATACCATCACACCACTCCAAAGCTCATACTTGCTCTAGTCTACTCACTGGAACACGTGTTCCACTTCCCGGCCTTGACTGGTCCCCATACGATCACACCACTCCACAGCTCATACTTGCTCTAGTCTACTCCCTGGAACACGTGTTCCACTTCCCGGCCTTGACTGGTCCCCATACCATCAACACAACCCCATAACCCGTACTTGCTCTAGTCTACCCTCTGGAACACGAGTTCCCCTTCCCGGCCTTGACTGGTCCCCATACCAACACCCCACCCCATAACCCATACTTGCTCTAGTCTACTCCCTGGAACACGTGTTCCCCTTCCCGGCCTTGACTGGTCCCCATACCATCACACCACTCCATAGCCAATACTTGCTCTAGTCGAATCCCTGGAACACGTGTTCCCCTTCTCGGCATTGACTGGTCCCCATACCATCACACCACTCCATAGCCCATACTTGCCCTAGTCTACATCCTGGAACACATGTTCCCCTTCTCGGCAATGACTGGTCCCGATAACATAACACCACCCCATAGCCCATACTTGCTCTAGTCTACTCCTTGGAACACGTGTTCCACTTCCCGGCCTTGACTGCTCTCCATACCATCACACCACTCCAAAGCTCATACTTGCTCTAGTCTAATCCCTGGAGCACGTGTTCCCCCTCTCGGCAATGACTAGTTCCCATATCATCACACCACTCCATAGCCCGTAGTTGCTCCAGTCTACGACCTGGAACACGTGATCCCCTTCCCGGCCTTGACTGGTCCCCATACCATCACACCACTCCATAGCCCATACTTGCTCTAGTCTACTCCTTGGAACACGTGTTCCACTTCCCGGCCTTGACTTGTCCCCATACCATCACACCACTCCATAGCCCATACTTGCTCTGGTCTACTCCCTGGAATACGTGTTCCCCTTCCCGGCCTTGACTGGTCCCCATACCATCACACAACCCCATAGGCCGTACTTGCTCTATTCTACTTCTTGGAACATGAGTTCCCCGTCTCGGCCATGACTGGTCCCCTTAGCAACACCCCACTCCATAGCCTATACTTGCTGTAGTCTACACCCTGGAACACGTGTTCCCTTTATCGGCCATGACTGGTCCCCATATCATCACACCAGTCCATAGCCCATACTTGCTCTAGTCTGCTCCCTGGAACACGTGTTCCCCTTCTCGACCATGACTGGTCCCCATACCATAACACCACCCCTTAGCCCATACTAGTTCTAGCCTATACCCTGGAACACGAGATCCCCTTCTCGGCATTGACTGGTCCCCATACTATCACACCACTCCAAGGCTCATACTTGCTCTAGTCTACTCCCAGGATCAAATGTTCCCTTTCTCGGCCATGACTGGTCGCAATACCATCACACCACACCATAGCCCATACTTGCTCTACTGTACTCCCTGGAACACGTGTTCCCCTTCCCGGCCTAGACTTGTCCCCATATCATGACACCACTCCATAGCCCATACTTGCTCTAGTCTACTCCCTGGAACACGTGTTCCCCTTCTCGGCATTGACTGGTCCCCATACCATCACACCACTCCAAAGCTCATACTTGCTCTAGTCTAATCCCTGGAACATGTGTTCCCCTTCTAGGCCTTGACTGGTCCCCATACCATCACACCATTCCATAGCCCATACTTGCTCTAGTCTCCTCCCTGGAACATGTGTTCCCCTTCCCGGCCTTGACTGGTCCCCATACGATCACACCACCCCATAGCCCATACTTGCTCCAGTCTACTCCCTGGAAAACGTGTTCCGTTTCCCGGCCTTGACTTGTCCCCATACCATCACACCACTCCAAAGCTCATACTTGCTCTAGTCTACTATCTGGAACACGTGTCCCCCTTCCCGGCCTTGACTAGTCCCCATACCATCACACCACTCCATACCCATACTTGCTCTAGTGTATACCTGGAACACGTGTTCAACTTCTCGGACTTGACTGGTCCCCATACCAATCCACCACTCCATAGCCCATACTTGCTCTAGACTACTCACTGGAATACGTGTTCCCCTTCTCGGCCATGACTGGTCCCCATACCATCTCACCACTCCATACCCATACTTGCTCTAGTCTACACCCTGGAACACGTGTTCAACTTCTCGGACGTGACTGGTCCCCATACCATCACACCACTCCATAGCCCATACTTGCTCTAGTCTACTCCCTGGAACACGTGTTCCCCTTCTTGGCCATGACTGGTCCCCTTAGCATCACAGCACTCCATAGCCCATACTTGCCCTAGTCTACACCCTGGATCACATGTTCCCCTTCTTGGCCATGACTGGTTGCAATACCATCACACGACACCATAGCCCATACTTGCTCTACTGTACTCCCTGGAACACGTGTTCCCCTTACCGGCCTAGACTGGTCCCCAACCATCACACCACTCCATAGCCCATACTTGCTCTAGTCTACTCCCTGGAACACGTGTTCCCCTTCTAGGCCATGACTGGTCCCCATTCCATCACACCACTCCATAGCCCATACTTGCTCTACTGTACTCCCTGGAAGACGTGTTCCCCTTCCCGGCCATGACTAGTCCCCATACCATCACACCACTACATAGCCCATACTTCCTCTAGTCTACTCCTTGGAACATGTGTTCCAATTCCCGGCCTTGACGTCTCCCCATACCATCACACCACTCCATAGCCCATACTTGCTCTAGTCTACTCCGTGGAACACGTGTTCCCCTGCTCGGCATTGACTGGTACCCTAAACCATCACACCACTCCAAATCTCATAGTTGCTCTAGTCTAATCCCTGGAACACGTGTGCTCCTTCCCGGCCTTGACTGGTCCCCATACCATCACACAACCCCATAGGCCATACTTGCTCTAGTCTACTTCTTGGAACACTAGTTCCGCGTCTTGGCCATGACTTGTCCCCTTAGCATCACCCCACTCCATAGCCCATACCTGCTCTAGTCTATACCCTGGAACACGTGCTCCCCTTCCCGGCCTAGACTGGTCCCCAATCATCACACCACTCCATAGCCCATACTTGTTCTAGTCTACTCGCTGGAACACGTGTTCCCCTTCTCGGCATTGTCTGGTCCCCATAACATCACACCACTCCATAGCCCATACTTGCTCTAGTCTACTCTCTGGAACACGAGTTCCCCTTCCCGGCCTTGACTGGTCCCCATACCATCACACCACCCGATAGCCCATACTTGCTGTAGACTACTCCCTGGAACACGTGTTCCCCCTTCCCGGCCTTGACTGCTCCCCAACCATCACACCACTCCATAGCCCATAGATGCTCAAGTCTACTCCCTGGAACACGTGTTCCCCTTCTCGGCCATGATTAGTCCCCATACCATCACACCACTACATAGCCCATACTTGCTCTAGTCTACTCCCTGGAACACGTGTTCCACTTCCCTGCCTTGACTGGTCCCCATACCATCACACCACTCCAAAGCTCATACTTGCTCTAGTCTACTCCCTGGAACACATGTTCCCCTTCTAGGCCATGACTGGTCCCCATACCATCACACCACTCCATAGCCCATACTTGCTCTAGTCTACGACCTGGAACACATGTTCCCCTTCTCGGCCATGACTGGTCCCGATACCATCACAACATTCCATAGCCCATACATGCTCTAGTCTCCTCCCTGGAATACGTGTTCCCCTTCCCGGCCTTGACTGGTCCCCATACGATCACACCACCCGATAGCCCATACTTGCTCCGGTCTACTCCCTGGAACACGTGTTCCGTTTTCCGGCCTTGACTTGTCCCCATACCATCACACCACTCCAAAGCTCATACTTGCTCTAGTATACTATCTGTAACAGGTGTCCCCCTTCCCAGACTGACTGTTCCCCATACCATCACACCACTCCATATTCTATACTTGCTCTAGTCTACTCCCTGGATTACGTGTTTCCCTTCCCGGCCTTGCCTGTTTTCCATACCATCAGGACACTCCATAGCCCATACTTGCTCTAGTCTACTCCCTGGAGCACGTGTTCCCGTTCTCTGCCATGACTGGTACCCATACCATCACACCACTCCATTGCCCATACTTGCTGTAGTCTACTCCCTGGAACACGTGTTCCCCTTCTCGGCCATGACTAGTCCCCATACCATCACACCACTATATAGCCCATACTTGCTCTAGTCTACTCCTTGGAACACGTGTTCCCCGTCTCGGCCATGACTGGTTCCCTTAGCATCACTTCACACCATAGTGCATCCTTGCTCTAGTCTACACCCTGGATCACATGTTCCCCTTCTCGGCTATGACTGGTCGCAATACAATCACACCACACCATAGCCCATACTTGCTGTACTGTACTCCCTGGAACACATGTTCCCCTTCCCGGCCTAGACTGGTCCCCATACCATCACACCACTCCATAGCCCATACTTGCTCTAGACTAGTCCCTGGAACACGTGTTCCACTTCCCGGCCTTGACTGGTCCCCAACCATCACACCACTCCATAGCCCATACTTGCTCTAGACTAGTCCCTGGAACACGTGTTCCCCTTCCCGGCCTTGTCTGGTCCCCAACCATCACACCACTCCATAGCCCATACTTGCTCCAGTCTACTCCCTGGAAAACGTGTTCCGTTTCCCGGCCTTGACTTGTCCCCATACCATCACACCACTCCAAAGCTCATACTTGCTCTAGTCTACTATCTGGAACACGTGTCCCCCTTCCCAGCCTTGACTAGTCCCCATACCATCACACCACTCCATACCCATACTTGCTCTAGTGTATACCTGGAACACGTGTTCAACTTCTCGGACTTGACTGGTCCCCATACCAATCCACCACTCCATAGCCCATACTTGCTCTAGACTACTCACTGGAATACGTGTTCCCCTTCTCGGCCATGACTGGTCCCCATACCATCTCACCACTCCATACCCATACTTGCTCTAGTCTACACCCTGGAACACGTGTTCAACTTCTCGGACGTGACTGGTCCCCATACCATCACACCACTCCATAGCCCATACTTGCTCTAGTCTACTCCCTGGAACACGTGTTCCCCTTCTTGGCCATGACTGGTCCCCTTAGCATCACAGCACTCCATAGCCCATACTTGCCCTAGTCTACACCCTGGATCACATGTTCCCCTTCTTGGCCATGACTGGTTGCAATACCATCACACGACACCATAGCCCATACTTGCTCTACTGTACTCCCTGGAACACGTGTTCCCCTTACCGGCCTAGACTGGTCCCCAACCATCACACCACTCCATAGCCCATACTTGCTCTAGTCTACTCCCTGGAACACGTGTTCCCCTTCTAGGCCATGACTGGTCCCCATTCCATCACACCACTCCATAGCCCATACTTGCTCTACTGTACTCCCTGGAAGACGTGTTCCCCTTCCCGGCCATGACTAGTCCCCATACCATCACACCACTACATAGCCCATACTTCCTCTAGTCTACTCCTTGGAACAATTCCCGGCCTTGACGTCTCCCCATACCATCACACCACTCCATAGCCCATACTTGCTCTAGTCTACTCCGTGGAACACGTGTTCCCCTGCTCGGCATTGACTGGTACCCTAAACCATCACACCACTCCAAATCTCATACTTGCTCTAGTCTAATCCCTGGAACACGTGTGCTCCTTCCCGGCCTTGATTGGTCCCCATACCATCACACAACCCCATAGGCCATACTTGCTCTAGTCTACTTCTTGGAACACTAGTTCCGCGTCTTGGCCATGACTTGTCCCCTTAGCATCACCCCACTCCATAGCCCATACCTGCTCTAGTCTATACCCTGGAACACGTGCTCCCCTTCCCGGCCTAGACTGGTCCCCAATCATCACACCACTCCATAGCCCATACTTGTTCTAGTCTACTCGCTGGAACACGTGTTCCCCTTCTCGGCATTGTCTGGTCCCCATAACATCACACCACTCCATAGCCCATACTTGCTCTAGTCTACTCTCTGGAACACGAGTTCCCCTTCCCGGCCTTGACTGGTCCCCATACCATCACACCACCCGATAGCCCATACTTGCTGTAGACTACTCCCTGGAACACGTGTTCCCCCTTCCCGGCCTTGACTGCTCCCCAACCATCACACCACTCCATAGCCCATAGATGCTCAAGTCTACTCCCTGGAACACGTGTTCCCCTACTCGGCATTGACTAGTCCCCATACCATCACACCACTCCATAGCCCATACTTGCCCTAGTCTTCATCCTGGAACACATGTTCCCCTTCTCGGCCATGACTGGTCCCGATAACATAACACCACCCCATAGCCCAAACTTGCACTAGTCTATTCCTTGGAACACGTGTTCCACTTCCCGGCCTTGAATGCTCTCCATACCATCACACCACTCCAAAGCTCATACTTGCTCTAGTCTAATCCCTGGAACACGTGTTCCCCTTCTAGGCCATGACTGGTCCCCATACCATCACACCACTCCATAGCCCATACTTGCTCTAGTCTACGACCTGGGACACATGTTCCCTTTCTCGGCCATGACTGGTCCCGATACCATCACAACATTCCATAGCCCATACTTGCTCTAGTCTACTCCATGGAATACGTGTTCCCCTTCCCGGCCTTGACTGGTCGCCATACGATCACACCACCCCATAGTCCATACTTGCTGCAGTCTCCTCCCTGGAACACATGTTCCGTTTTCCGGCCTTGACTTGTCCCCATACCATCACACCACTCCAAAGCTCATACTTGCGCTAGTCTACTCCCTGGAACACGTGTTCCACTTCCCGGCCTTGACTGGTCCCCATACCATCACACTACTCCATAGCCCATACTTGCTCTAGTCTAATCACTGGAACACGTGTTCAAATTCTCGGACTAGACTGGTCCCCATACCATCACACCACTCCATAGCCCATACTTGCTCTAGTCTAATCCCTGGAACACATGTTCCCCTTCTAGGCCATGACTGGTCCCCATACCATCACACCTCTCCATAGCCCATACTTGCTCTAGTCTACTCCCTGGAACACGTGTTCCCCTTCTCGGCATTGTCTGGTCCCCATAACATCACACCACTCCATAGCCCATACTTGCTCTAGTCTACTCTCTGGAACACGAGTTCCCCTTCCCGGCCTTGACTGGTCCCCATACCATCACACCACCCGATAGCCCATACTTGCTGTAGACTACTCCCTGGAACACGTGTTCCCCCTTCCCGGCCTTGACTGCTCCCCAACCATCACACCACTCCATAGCCCATAGATGCTCAAGTCTACTCCCTGGAACACGTGTTCCCCTTCTCGGCCATGATTAGTCCCCATACCATCACACCACTACATAGCCCATACTTGCTCTAGTCTACTCCCTGGAACACGTGTTCCACTTCCCTGCCTTGACTGCTCCCCATACCATCACACCACTCCAAAGCTCATACTTGCTCTAGTCTACTCCCTGGAACACATGTTCCCCTTCTAGGCCATGACTGGTCCCCATACCATCACACCACTCCATAGCCCATACTTGCTCTAGTCTACGACCTGGAACACATGTTCCCCTTCTCGGCCATGACTGGTCCCGATACCATCACAACATTCCATAGCCCATACTTGCTCTAGTCTCCTCCCTGGAATACGTGTTCCCCTTCCCGGCCTTGACTGGTCCCCATACGATCACACCACCCGATAGCCCATACTTGCTCCGGTCTACTCCCTGGAACACGTGTTCCGTTTTCCGGCCTTGACTTGTCCCCATACCATCACAGCATTCCAAAGCTCATACTTGCTCTAGTATACTATCTGTAACAGGTGTCCCCCTTCCCAGACTGACTGTTCCCCATACCATCACACCACTCCATATTCTATACTTGCTCTAGTCTACTCCCTGGATTACGTGTTTCCCTTCCCGGCCTTGCCTGTTTCCCATACCATCAGGACACTCCATAGCCCATACTTGCTCTAGTCTACTCCCTGGAGCACGTGTTCCCGTTCTCTGCCATGACTGGTACCCATACCATCACACCACTCCATTGCCCATACTTGCTGTAGTCTACTCCCTGGAACACGTGTTCCCCTTCTCGGCCATGACTAGTCCCCATACCATCACACCACTATATAGCCGATACTTGCTGTAGTCTACTCCCTGGAACACGTGTTCCCCTTCTCGGCCATGACTAGTCCCCATACCATCACACCACTATATAGCCCATACTTGCTCTAGTCTACTCCCTGGAACACGTGTTCCCCGTCTCGGCCATGACTGGTTCCCTTAGCATCACTTCACACCATAGCGCATCCTTGCTCTAGTCTACACCCTGGATCACATGTTCCCCTTCTCGGCTATGACTGGTCGCAATACAATCACACTACACCATAGCCCATACTTGCTGTACTGTACTCCCTGGAACACATGTTCCCCTTCCCGGCCTAGACTGGTCCCCATACCATCACACCACTCCATAGCCCATACTTGCTCTAGACTAGTCCCTGGAACACGTGTTCCACTTCCCGGCCTTGACTGGTCCCCAACCATCACACCACTCCATAGCCCATACTTGCTCTAGACTAGTCCCTGGAACACGTGTTCCCCTTCCCGGCCTTGACTGGTCCCCAACCATCACACCACTCCATAGCCCATACTTGCTCTAGACTAGTCCCTGGAACACGTGTTCCACTTCCCGGCCTTGACTTGTCCCCATACCTTCACACCACTATATAGCCCATGCTTGCTCTAGTCTACTCCCTGGAAAACGTGTTCCCCTTCTCGGCCATGACTAGTCCCCATTCCATCTCACCTCTATATAGCCGATACTTGCTGTAGTCTACTCCCTGGAACACGTGTTCCCCTTCTCGGCCATGACTAGTCCCCATACCATCACACCACTATATAGCCCATACTTGCACTAATCTAACCCCTGGAAAACGTGTTCCCCTTCCCGGCTTTTAATTGTCCCCATACCATCACACCACTCCATAGCTCATACTTGCTCTAGTCTAAAGCCTGGAACACGAGTTCCCCGTCTCGGCATTGACTGGTCCCCATACCATCACACCACTCCATAGCTCATACTTGCTGTAGTCTACACCCTGGAGCACATGTTCCCCTTCTCGGCCATGACTGGTCGCAATACAATCACACCACACCATAGCCCATACTTGCTCTACTGTACTCCCTGGAACACATGGTCCCCTTCCCGGCCTAGACTGGTCCCCAACCATCACACCAGTCCATAGCCCATACTTGCTCTAGTCTAACCCCTGGAACACGTGTTCCCCTTCCCGGCTTTTACTTGTCCCCATACCATCACACCACTCCATAGCCCATTCTTGCTCTAGTCTACACCCTGGAACACGTGTTCAACTTCTCGGACTTGACTGGTCTCCATACCATCACACCACTCCATAGCCCATACTTGCTCTAGTCTACTCCCTGCAACACGTGTTCCCCTTCCCAGCCTTGACTGGTCCCGATACCATCACACCACTCCATAGCCCATACTTGCTCTAGTCTACTCCCTGCAACACGTGTTCCCCTTCCCGGCCTTGACTGGTCCCGATACCATCACAACATTCCATAGCCCATACTTGCTCTAGTCTACTCCATGGAATACGTGTTCCCCTTCCCGGCCTTGACTGGTCGCCATACTATCACACCACCCCATAGTCCATACTTGCTGCAGTCTACTCCCTGGAACACATGTTCCGTTTTCCGGCCTTGACTTGTCCCCATACCATCACACCACTCCAAAGCTCATACTTGCGCTAGTCTACTCCCTGGAACACGTGTTCCACTTCCCGGCCTTGACTGGTCCCCATACCATCACACTACTCCATAGCCCATACTTGCTCTAGTCTAATCACTGGAACACGTGTTCAAATTCTCGGACTAGACTGGTCCCCATACCATCACACCACTCCATAGCCCATACTTGCTCTAGTCTAATCCCTGGAACACATGTTCCCCTTCTAGGCCATGACTGGTCCCCATACCATCACACCTCTCCATAGCCCATACATGCTCTAGTCTACTCCCTGGAACACGTGTTCCCCTTCTCGGCATTGTCTGGTCCCCATAACATCACACCACTCCATAGCCCATACTTGCTCTAGTCTAGTCTCTGGAACACGAGTTCCCCTTCCCGGCCTTGACTGGTCCCCATACCATCACACCACCCGATAGCCCATACTTGCTCTAGTCTAATCCCTGGAACACATGTTCCCCTTCCCGGCCTAGACTGGTCCCCAACCATCACACCACTCCATAGCCCATACTTGCTCTAGTCTAACCCCTGGAACACGTGTTCCCCTTCCCGGCTTTTACTTGTCCCCGTACCATCACACCACTCCATAGCCCATTCTTGCTCTAGTCTACACCCAGGAACACGTGTTCAACTTCTCGGACTTGACTGGTCTCCATGCCATCACACCACTCCATAGCCCATACTTGCTCTAGTCTACTCCCTGCAACACGTGTTCCCCTTCCCAGCCTTGACTGGTCCCGATACCATCACACCACTCCATAGCCCATACTTGCTCTAGTCTACTCCCTGCAACACGTGTTCCCCTTCCCAGCCTTGACTGGTCCCCATACCATCACACCACTCCATAGCCCATACTTGCTCTAGTCTACGACCTGGAACACATGTTCCCCTTCTCGGCCATGACTGGTCCCGATACCATCACAACATTCCATAGCCCATACTTGCTCTAGTCTCCTCCCTGGAATACGTGTTCCCCTTCCCGGCCTTGACTGGTCCCCATACGATCACACCACCCGATAGCCCATACTTGCTCCGGTCTACTCCCTGGAACACGTGTTCCGTTTTCCGGCCTTGACTTGTCCCCATACCATCACAGCATTCCAAAGCTCATACTTGCTCTAGTATACTATCTGTAACAGGTGTCCCCCTTCCCAGACTGACTGTTCCCCATACCATCACACCACTCCATATTCTATACTTGCTCTAGTCTACTCCCTGGATTACGTGTTTCCCTTCCCGGCCTTGCCTGTTTCCCATACCATCAGGACACTCCATAGCCCATACTTGCTCTAGTCTACTCCCTGGAGCACGTGTTCCCGTTCTCTGCCATGACTGGTACCCATACCATCACACCACTCCATTGCCCATACTTGCTGTAGTCTACTCCCTGGAACACGTGTTCCCCTTCTCGGCCATGACTAGTCCCCATACCATCACACCACTATATAGCCCATACTTGCACTAATCTAACCCCTGGAAAACGTGTTCCCCTTCCCGGCTTTTAATTGTCCCCATACCATCACACCACTCCATAGCTCATACTTGCTCTAGTCTAAAGCCTGGAACACGAGTTCCCCGTCTCGGCATTGACTGGTCCCCATACCATCACATCACTCCATAGCTCATACTTGCTGTAGTCTACACCCTGGAGCACATGTTCCCCTTCTCGGCCATGACTGGTCGCAATACAATCACACCACACCATAGCCCATACTTGCTCTACTGTACTCCCTGGAACACATGGTCCCCTTCCCGGCCTAGACTGGTCCCCAACCATCACACCAGTCCATAGCCCATACTTGCTCTAGTCTAACCCCTGGAACACGTGTTCCCCTTCCCGGCTTTTACTTGTCCCCATACCATCACACCACTCCATAGCCCATTCTTGCTCTAGTCTACACCCTGGAACACGTGTTCAACTTCTCGGACTTGACTGGTCTCCATACCATCACACCACTCCATAGCCCATACTTGCTCTAGTCTACTCCCTGCAACACGTGTTCCCCTTCCCAGCCTTGACTGGTCCCGATACCATCACACCACTCCATAGCCCATACTTGCTCTAGTCTACTCCCTGCAACACGTGTTCCCCTTCCCTGCCTTGACTGGTCCCCATACCATCAACATAACCCCATAACCCATACTTGCTGTAGTCTACTCTCTGGAACACGAGTTCCCCTTCCCGGCCTTGACTGGTCCCCATACCATCACCCCACCCCATAACCCATACTTGCTCTAGTCTACTCCCTGGAACACGTGTTCCCCTTCCCGGCCTTGACTGGTCCCGATACCATCACAACATTCCATAGCCCATACTTGCTCTAGTCTACTCCATGGAATACGTGTTCCCCTTCCCGGCCTCGACTGGTCGCCATACTATCACACCACCCCATAGTCCATACTTGCTGCAGTCTACTCCCTGGAACACATGTTCCGTTTTCCGGCCTTGACTTGTCCCCATACCATCACACCACTCCAAAGCTCATACTTGCGCTAGTCTACTCCCTGGAACACGTGTTCCACTTCCCGGCCTTGACTGGTCCCCATACCATCACACCACTCCAAAGCTCATACTTGCGCTAGTCTACTCCCTGGAACACGTGTTCCACTTCCCGGCCTTGACTGGTCCCCATACCATCACACTACTCCATAGCCCATACTTGCTCTAGTCTAATCACTGGAACACGTGTTCAAATTCTCGGACTAGACTGGTCCCCATACCATCACACCACTCCATAGCCCATACTTGCTCTAGTCTAATCCCTGGAACACATGTTCCCCTTCTAGGCCATGACTGGTCCCCATACCATCACACCTCTCCATAGCCCATACATGCTCTAGTCTACTCCCTGGAACACGTGTTCCCCTTCTCGGCATTGTCTGGTCCCCATAACATCACACCACTCCATAGCCCATACTTGCTCTAGTCTAGTCTCTGGAACACGAGTTCCCCTTCCCGGCCTTGACTGGTCCCCATACCATCACACCACCCGATAGCCCATACTTGCTCTAGTCTAATCCCTGGAACACATGTTCCCCTTCCCGGCCTAGACTGGTCCCCAACCATCACACCACTCCATAGCCCATACTTGCTCTAGTCTAACCCCTGGAACACGTGTTCCCCTTCCCGGCTTTTACTTGTCCCCGTACCATCACACCACTCCATAGCCCATTCTTGCTCTAGTCTACACCCAGGAACACGTGTTCAACTTCTCGGACTTGACTGGTCTCCATGCCATCACACCACTCCATAGCCCATACTTGCTCTAGTCTACTCCCTGCAACACGTGTTCCCCTTCCCAGCCTTGACTGGTCCCGATACCATCACACCACTCCATAGCCCATACTTGCTCTAGTCTACTCCCTGCAACACGTGTTCCCCTTCCCAGCCTTGACTGGTCCCCATACCATCAACATAACCCCATAACCCATACTTGCTGTAGTCTACTCTCTGGAACACGAGTTCCCCTTCCCGGCCTTGACTGGTCCCCATACCATCACCCCACCCCATAACCCATACTTGCTCTAGTCTACTCCCTGGAACACGTGTTCCCCTTCCCGGCCTTGACTGGTCCCGATACCATCACAACATTCCATAGCCCATACTTGCTCTAGTCTACTCCATGGAATACGTGTTCCCCTTCCCGGCCTTGACTGGTCGCCATACTATCACACCACCCCATAGTCCATACTTGCTACAGTCTACTCCCTGGAACACATGTTCCGTTTTCCGGCCTTGACTTGTCCCCATACCATCACACCACTCCAAAGCTCATACTTGCGCTAGTCTACTCCCTGGAACACGTGTTCCACTTCCCGGCCTTGACTGGTCCCCATACCATCACACTACTCCATAGCCCATACTTGCTCTAGTCTAATCACTGGAACACGTGTTCAAATTCTCGGACTAGACTGGTCCCCATACCATCACACCACTCCATAGCCCATACTTGCTCTAGTCTAATCCCTGGAACACATGTTCCCCTTCTAGGCCATGACTGGTCCCCATACCATCACACCTCTCCATAGCCCATACTTGCTCTAGTCTACTCCCTGGAACACGTGTTCCCCTTCTCGGCATTGTCTGGTCCCCATAACATCACACCACTCCATAGCCCATACTTGCTCTAGTCTACTCTCTGGAACACGAGTTCCCCTTCCCGGCCTTGACTGGTCCCCATACCATCACACCACCCGATAGCCGATACTTGCTGTAGACTACTCCCTGGAACACGTGTTCCCCTTCTCGGCCATGATTAGTCCCCATACCATCACACCACTACATAGCCCATACTTGCTCTAGTCTACTCCCTGGAACACGTGTTCCACTTCCCTGCCTTGACTGGTCCCCATACCATCACACCACTCCAAAGCTCATACTTGCTCTAGTCTACTCCCTGGAACACATGTTCCCCTTCTAGGCCATGACTGGTCCCCATACCATCACACCACTCCATAGCCCATTCTTGCTCTAGTCTACACCCTGGAACACGTGTTCAACTTCTCGGACTTGACTGGTCTCCATGCCATCACACCACTCCATAGCCCATACTTGCTCTAGTCTACTCCCTGCAACACGTGTTCCCCTTCCCAGCCTTGACTGGTCCCGATACCATCACACCACTCCATAGCCCATACTTGCTCTAGTCTACTCCCTGCAACACGTGTTCCCCTTCCCAGCCTTGACTGGTCCCCATACCATCAACATAACCCCATAACCCATACTTGCTGTAGTCTACTCTCTGGAACACGAGTTCCCCTTCCCGGCCTTGACTGGTCCCCATACCATCACCCCACCCCATAACCCATACTTGCTCTAGTCTACTCCCTGGAACACGTGTTCCCCTTCCCGGCCTTGACTGGTCCCGATACCATCACAACATTCCATAGCCCATACTTGCTCTAGTCTACTCCATGGAATACGTGTTCCCCTTCCCGGCCTTGACTGGTCGCCATACTATCACACCACCCCATAGTCCATACTTGCTGCAGTCTACTCCCTGGAACACATGTTCCGTTTTCCGGCCTTGACTTGTCCCCATACCATCACACCACTCCAAAGCTCATACTTGCGCTAGTCTACTCCCTGGAACACGTGTTCCACTTCCCGGCCTTGACTGGTCCCCATACCATCACACTACTCCATAGCCCATACTTGCTCTAGTCTAATCACTGGAACACGTGTTCAAATTCTCGGACTAGACTGGTCCCCATACCATCACACCACTCCATAGCCCATACTTGCTCTAGTCTAATCCCTGGAACATATGTTCCCCTTCTAGGCCATGACTGGTCCCCATACCATCACACCTCTCCATAGCCCATACTTGCTCTAGTCTACTCCCTGGAACACGTGTTCCCCTTTTCGGCATTGTCTGGTCCCCATAACATCACACCACTCCATAGCCCATACTTCCTCTAGTCTACTCTCTGGAACACGAGTTCCCCTTCCCGGCCTTGACTGGTCCCCATACCATCACACCACCCGATAGCCGATACTTGCTGTAGACTACTCCCTGGAACACGTGTTCTCCTTCTCGGCCATGATTAGTCCCCATACCATCACACCACTACATAGCCCATACTTGCTCTAGTCTACTCCCTGGAACACGTGTTCCACTTCCCTGCCTTGACTGGTCCCCATACCATCACACCACTCCAAAGCTCATACTTGCTCTAGTCTACTCCCTGGAACACATGTTCCCCTTCTAGGCCATGACTGGTCCCCATACCATCACACCACTCCATAGCCCATACTTGCTCTAGTCTACGACCTGGAACACATGTTCCCCTTCTCGGCCATGACTGGTCCCGATACCATCACAACATTCCATAGCCCATACTTGCTCTAGTCTCCTCCCTGGAATACGTGTTCCCCTTCCCGGCCTTGACTGGTCCCCATACGATCACACCACCCGATAGCCCATACTTGCTCCGGTCTACTCCCTGGAACACGTGTTCCGTTTTCCGGCCTTGACTTGTCCCCATACCATCACACCACTCCAAAGCTCATACTTGCTCTAGTATACTATCTGTAACAGGTGTCCCCCTTCCCAGACTGACTGTTCCCCATACCATCACACCACTCCATATTCTATACTTGCTCTAGTCTACTCCCTGGATTACGTGTTTCCCTTCCCGGCCTTGCCTGTTTCCCATACCATCAGGACACTCCATAGCCCATACTTGCTCTAGTCTACTCCCTGGAGCACGTGTTCCCGTTCTCTGCCATGACTGGTACCCATACCATCACACCACTCCATTGCCCATACTTGCTGTATTCTACTCCCTGGAACACGTGTTCCCCTTCTCGGCCATGACTAGTCCCCATACCATCACACCACTATATAGCCGATACTTGCTGTAGTCTACTCCCTGGAACACGTGTTCCCCTTCTCGGCCATGACTAGTCCCCATACCATCACACCACTATATAGCCCATACTTGCTCTAGTCTACTCCCTGGAACACGTGTTCCCCGTCTCGGCCATGACTGGTTCCCTTAGCATCACTTCACACCATAGCGCATCCTTGCTCTAGTCTACACCCTGGATCACATGTTCCCCTTCTCGGCTATGACTGGTCGCAATACAATCACACCACACCATAGCCCATACTTGCTGTACTGTACTCCCTGGAACACATGTTCCCCTTCCCGGCCTAGACTGGTCCACATACCATCACACCACTCCATAGCCCATACTTGCTCTAGACTAGTCCCTGGAACACGTGTTCCACTTCCCGGCCTTGACTGGTCCCCAACCATCACACCACTCCATAGCCCATACTTGCTCTAGACTAGTCCCTGGAACACGTGTTCCCCTTCCCGGCCTTGACTGGTCCCCAACCATCACACCACTCCATAGCCCGTACTTGCTCTAGACTAGTCCCTGGAACACGTGTTCCACTTCCCGGCCTTGACTTGTCCCCATACCTTCACACCACTATATAGCCCATGCTTGCTCTAGTCTACTCCCTGGAACACGTGTTCCCCTTCTCGGCCATGACTAGTCCCCATTCCATCACACCACTATATAGCCGATACTTGCTGTAGTCTACTCCCTGGAACACGTGTTCCCCTTCTCGGCCATGACTAGTCCCCATACCATCACACCACTATATAGCCCATACTTGCACTAATCTAACCCCTGGAAAACGTGTTCCCCTTCCCGGCTTTTAATTGTCCCCATACCATCACACCACTCCATAGCTCATACTTGCTCTAGTCTAAAGCCTGGAACACGAGTTCCCCGTCTCGGCATTGACTGGTCCCCATACCATCACACCACTCCATAGCTCATACTTGCTGTAGTCTACACCCTGGAGCACATGTTCCCCTTCTCGGCCATGACTGGTCGCAATACAATCACACCACACCATAGCCCATACTTGCTCTACTGTACTCCCTGGAACACATGGTCCCCTTCCCGGCCTAGACTGGTCCCCAACCATCACACCACTCCATAGCCCATACTTGCTCTAGTCTAACCCCTGGAACACGTGTTCCCCTTCCCGGCTTTTACTTGTCCCCATACCATCACACCACTCCATAACCCATACTTGCTCTAGTCTACACCCTGGAACACGTGTTCAACTTCTCGGACTTGACTGGTCTCCATGCCATCACACCACTCCATAGCCCGTACTTGCTCTAGTCTACTCCCTGCAACACGTGTTCCCCTTCCCAGCCTTGACTGGTCCCGATACCATCACACCACTCCATAGCCCATACTTGCTCTAGTCTACTCCCTGCAACACGTGTTCCCCTTCCCAGCCTTGACTGGTCCCCATACCATCAACATAACCCCATAACCCATACTTGCTGTAGTCTACTCTCTGGAACACGAGTTCCCCTTCCCGGCCTTGACTGGTCCCCATACCATCACCCCACCCCATAACCCATACTTGCTCTAGTCTACTCCCTGGAACACGTGTTCCCCTTCCCGGCCTTGACTGGTCCCGATACCATCACAACATTCCATAGCCCATACTTGCTCTAGTCTACTCCATGGAATACGTGTTCCCCTTCCCGGCCTTGACTGGTCGCCATACTATCACACCACCCCATAGTCCATACTTGCTGCAGTCTACTCCCTGGAACACGTGTTCCGTTTTCCGGCCTTGACTTGTCCCCATACCATCACACCACTCCAAAGCTCATACTTGCGCTAGTCTACTCCCTGGAACACGTGTTCCACTTCCCGGCCTTGACTGGTCCCCATACCATCACACTACTCCATAGCCCATACTTGCTCTAGTCTAATCACTGGAACACGTGTTCAAATTCTCGGACTAGACTGGTCCCCATACCATCACACCACTCCATAGCCCATACTTGCTCTAGTCTAATCACTGGAACACATGTTCCCCTTCTAGGCCATGACTGGTCCCCATACCATCACACCTCTCCATAGCCCATACTTTCTCTAGTCTACTCCCTGGAACACGTGTTCCCCTTCTCGGCATTGTCTGGTCCCCATAACATCACACCACTCCATAGCCCATACTTGCTCTAGTCTACTCTCTGGAACACGAGTTCCCCTTCCCGGCCTTGACTGGTCCCCATACCATCACACCACCCGATAGCCCATACTTGCTGTAGACTACTCCCTGGAACACGTGTTCCCCCTTCCCGGCCTTGACTGCTCCCCAACCATCACACCACTCCATAGCCCATAGATGCTCAAGTCTACTCCCTGGAACACGTGTTCCCCTTCTCGGCCATGATTAGTCCCCATACCATCACACCACTACATAGCCCATACTTGCTCTAGTCTACTCCCTGGAACACGTGTTCCACTTCCCTGCCTTGACTGGTCCCCATACCATCACACCACTCCAAAGCTCATACTTGCTCTAGTCTACTCCCTGGAACACATGTTCCCCTTCTAGGCCATGACTGGTCCCCATACCATCACACCACTCCATAGCCCATACTTGCTCTAGTCTACGACCTGGAACACATGTTCCCCTTCTCGGCCATGACTGGTCCCGATACCATCACAACATTCCATAGCCCATACTTGCTCTAGTCTCCTCCCTGGAATACGTGTTCCCCTTCCCGGCCTTGACTGGTCCCCATACGATCACACCACCCGATAGCCCATACTTGCTCCGGTCTACTCCCTGGAACACGTGTTCCGTTTTCCGGCCTTGACTTGTCCCCATACCATCACACCACTCCAAAGCTCATACTTGCTCTAGTATACTATCTGTAACAGGTGTCCCCCTTCCCAGACTGACTGTTCCCCATACCATCACACCACTCCATATTCTATACTTGCTCTAGTCTACTCCCTGGATTACGTGTTTCCCTTCCCGGCCTTGCCTGTTTCCCATACCATCAGGACACTCCATAGCCCATACTTGCTCTAGTCTACTCCCTGGAACACGTGTTCCCCTTCTCGGCCATGACTAGTCCCCATACCATCACACCACTACATAGCCCATACTTGCTCTAGTCTACTCCTTGGAACATGTGTTCCAATTCCCGGACTTGACTTCTCCCCATATCATCACACCACTCCATAGCCCATACTTGCTCTAGTCTACTCCCTGGAACACGTGTTCCCCTGCTCGGCATTGACTGGTACCCTAAACCATCACACCACTCCAAATCTCATACTTGCTCTAGTCTAGTCCCTGGAACACGTGTTTCCCTTCCCGGCCTTGCCTGTTTCCCATACCATCAGGACACTCCATAGCCCATACTTGCTCTAGTCTACTCCCTGGAACACGTGTTCCCCTTCTCGGCCATGACTAGTCCCCATACCATCACACCACTACATAGCCCATACTTGCTCTAGTCTACTCCTTGGAACATGTGTTCCAATTCCCGGACTTGACTTCTCCCCATATCATCACACCACTCCATAGCCCATACTTGCTCTAGTCTACTCCCTGGAACACGTGTTCCCCTGCTCGGCATTGACTGGTCCCCATACCATCACCCCACCCCATAACCCATACTTGCTCTAGTCTACTCCCTGGAACACGTGTTCCCCTTCCCGGCCTTGACTGGTCCCGATACCATCACAACATTCCATAGCCCATACTTGCTCTAGTCTACTCCATGGAATACGTGTTCCCCTTCCCGGCCTTGACTGGTCGCCATACTATCACACCACCCCATAGTCCATACTTGCTGCAGTCTACTCCCTGGAACACGTGTTCCGTTTTCCGGCCTTGACTTGTCCCCATACCATCACACCACTCCAAAGCTCATACTTGCGCTAGTCTACTCCCTGGAACACGTGTTCCACTTCCCGGCCTTGACTGGTCCCCATACCATCACACTACTCCATAGCCCATACTTGCTCTAGTCTAATCACTGGAACACGTGTTCAAATTCTCGGACTAGACTGGTCCCCATACCATCACACCACTCCATAGCCCATACTTGCTCTAGTCTAATCACTGGAACACATGTTCCCCTTCTAGGCCATGACTGGTCCCCATACCATCACACCTCTCCATAGCCCATACTTTCTCTAGTCTACTCCCTGGAACACGTGTTCCCCTTCTCGGCATTGTCTGGTCCCCATAACATCACACCACTCCATAGCCCATA
Organism: Hypanus sabinus; assembly: GCF_030144855.1. Classification (NCBI taxonomy): domain Eukaryota; kingdom Metazoa; phylum Chordata; class Chondrichthyes; order Myliobatiformes; family Dasyatidae; genus Hypanus; species Hypanus sabinus. The sequence continues at coordinate 596,396 of NW_026779012.1, forward strand.
CTTGCTCTAGTCTACTCTCTGGAACACGAGTTCCCCTTCCCGGCCTTGACTGGTCCCCATACCATCACACCACCCGATAGCCCATACTTGCTGTAGACTACTCCCTGGAACACGTGTTCCCCCTTCCCGGCCTTGACTGCTCCCCAACCATCACACCACTCCATAGCCCATAGATGCTCAAGTCTACTCCCTGGAACACGTGTTCCCCTTCTCGGCCATGATTAGTCCCCATACCATCACACCACTACATAGCCCATACTTGCTCTAGTCTACTCCCTGGAACACGTGTTCCACTTCCCTGCCTTGACTGGTCCCCATACCATCACACCACTCCAAAGCTCATACTTGCTCTAGTCTACTCCCTGGAACACATGTTCCCCTTCTAGGCCATGACTGGTCCCCATACCATCACACCACTCCATAGCCCATACTTGCTCTAGTCTACGACCTGGAACACATGTTCCCCTTCTCGGCCATGACTGGTCCCGATACCATCACAACATTCCATAGCCCATACTTGCTCTAGTCTCCTCCCTGGAATACGTGTTCCCCTTCCCGGCCTTGACTGGTCCCCATACGATCACACCACCCGATAGCCCATACTTGCTCCGGTCTACTCCCTGGAACACGTGTTCCGTTTTCCGGCCTTGACTTGTCCCCATACCATCACACCACTCCAAAGCTCATACTTGCTCTAGTATACTATCTGTAACAGGTGTCCCCCTTCCCAGACTGACTGTTCCCCATACCATCACACCACTCCATATTCTATACTTGCTCTAGTCTACTCCCTGGATTACGTGTTTCCCTTCCCGGCCTTGCCTGTTTCCCATACCATCAGGACACTCCATAGCCCATACTTGCTCTAGTCTACTCCCTGGAACACGTGTTCCCCTTCTCGGCCATGACTAGTCCCCATACCATCACACCACTACATAGCCCATACTTGCTCTAGTCTACTCCTTGGAACATGTGTTCCAATTCCCGGACTTGACTTCTCCCCATATCATCACACCACTCCATAGCCCATACTTGCTCTAGTCTACTCCCTGGAACACGTGTTCCCCTGCTCGGCATTGACTGGTACCCTAAACCATCACACCACTCCAAATCTCATACTTGCTCTAGTCTAGTCCCTGGAACACGTGTTCTCCTTCCCGGCCTTGACTGGTCCCCATACCATCTCACAACCCCATAGGCCATACTTGCTCTAGTCTACTTCTTGGAACACGAGTTCCGCGTCTTGGCCTTGACTGGTCGCCATACCATCACACCATTCCATAGCCCATACTTGCTCCAGTCTACTCCCTGGAACACGTGTTCTGTTTCCCGGCTTTGACTTGTCCCCATACCATCACACCACTCCAAAGCTCATACTTGCTCTAGTCTACTATCTGGAACACGTGTCCCCCTTCCCTGCCTTGACTAGTCCCCATACCATCACACCACTCCATACCCATACTTGCTCTAGTCTATACCTGGAACACGTGTTCAACTTCTCGGACTTGACTGGTCCCCATACCAATCCACCACTCCATAGCCCATACTTGCTCTAGACTACTCACTGGAACACGTGTTCCCCTTATCGGTCATGACTGGTCCCCATACCATCTCACCACTCCATACCCATACTTGCTCTAGTCTACGACCTGGGACACATGTTCCCCTTCTCGGCCATGACTGGTCCCGATACCATCACAACATTCCATAGCCCATACTTGCTCTAGTCTACTCCCTGGAATACGTGTTTCCCTTCCCGGTCTTGACTGGTCGCCATACGATCACACCACCCCATAGCCCATACTTGCTCTAGTCTACTCCTTGGAACACGTGTTCCACTTCCCGGCCTTGACTGCTCTCCATACCATTACACCACTCCAAAGCTCATACTTGCTCTAGTCTAATCCCTGGAGCACGTGTTCCCCTTCTCGGCAATGACTGGTTCCCATATCATCACACCACTCTATAGCCCGTACTTGCTCTAGTCTAATCCCTGGAATACGTGTTCCCCTTCTAGGCCATGACTGGTCCCCATACCATCACACCACTCCATAGCCCATACTTGCTCTAGTCTACGACCTGGGACACATGTTCCCCTTCTCGGCCATGACTGGTCCCGATACCATCACAACATTCCATAGCCCATACTTGCTCTAGTCTACTCCATGGAATACGTGTTCCCCTTCCCGGCCTTGACTGGTCGCCATACGATCACACCACCCCATAGCCCATACTTGCTCCAGTCTACTCCCTGGAACAAGTGTTCCGTTTTCCGGCCTTGACTTGTCCCCATACCATCACACCACTACAAAGCTCATACTTGCGCTAGTCTACTCCCTGGAACACGTGTTCCACTTACCGGCCTTGACTGGTCCCCATACCATCACACTACTCCATAGCCCATACTTGCTCTAGTCTAATCACTGGAACACGTGTTCAAATTCTCGGACTAGACTGGTCCCCATACCATCACACCACACCATAGCCCATACTTGCTCCAGTCTACTCCCTGGAACACCTGTTCCCCTTCCCGGCCTTGACTGGTCCCCATACCATCACCCCACCCCATAACCCATACTTGCTCTAGTCTACTCCCTGGAACACGTGTTCCCATTCCCGGCCTTGACTGGTCCCCATACCATCACACCACTCCATAGCCCATACTTGCTCTAGTCGAATCCCTGGAACACGTGTCCCCCTTCTAGGCATTGACTGGTCCCCATACCATCACACCACTCCATAGCCCATACTTGCCCTAGTCTACATCCTGGAACACATGTTCCCCTTCTCGGCCATGACTGGTCCCGATAACATAACACCACCCCATAGCCCATACTTGCTCTAGTCTACTCCTTCGAACACGTGTTCCACTTCCCGGTCTTGACTGCTCTCCATACCATCACAACACTCCAAAGCTCATACTTGCTCTAATCTAATCCCTGGAGCACGTGTTCCCCTTCTCGGCAATGACTGGTTCCCATATCATCACACCACTCTATAGCCCGTACTTGCTCTAGTCTAATCCCTGGAATACGTGTTCCCCTTCTAGGCCATGACTGGTCCCCATACCATCACACCACTCCATAGCCCATACTTGCTCTAGTCTACGACCTGGGACACATGTTCCCCTTCTCGGCCATGACTCGTCCCGATACCATCACAACATTCCATAGCCCATACTTGCTCTAGTCTACTCCATGGAATACGTGTTCCGCTTCCCGGCCTTGACTGGTCGCCATACGATCACACCACCCCATAGCCCATAGTTGCTCCAGTCTACTCCCTGGAACAAGTGTTCCGTTTTCCGGCCTTGACTTGTCCCCATACCATCACACCACTACAAAGCTCATACTTGCGCTAGTCTACTCCCTGGAACACGTGTTCCACTTACCGGCCTTGACTGGTCCCCATACCATCACACTACTCCATAGCCCATACTTGCTCTAGTCTAATCACCGGAACACGTGTTCAAATTCTCGGACTTGACTGGTCCCCATACCATCACACCACACCATAGCACATACTTGCTCCAGTCTACTCCCTGGAACACGTGTTCCCCTTCCCGGCCTTGACTGGTCCCCATACCATCACACTACTCCATAGCCCATACTTGTACTAGTCTACTCCCTGGAACACGTGTTCCCCTTCTCGGCCATGACTGGTCCCCATACCATCACACCACTGCATAGCCCATACTTGCTCTAGTCTACTCCCTGCAACACGTGTTCCCCTTCCCGGCCATGACTTGTCCCCATACCATCAACACAACCCCATAACCCATACTTGCTCTAGTCTACACCCTGGAACATGTGTTCCCCGTCTCGGCCATGACTGGTCCCCATACCATCACACCACTCCAAAGCTCATACTTGCTCTAGTCTAATCCCTGGAACATGTGTTCCCCTTCTATGCCATGACTGGTCCCCATACCATCACACCATTCCATAGCCCATACTTGCTCTAGTCTCCTCCCTGGAATATGTGTTCCCCTTCCCGGCCTTGACTGGTCCCCGTACGATCACACCACCCCATAGCACATACTTGCTCCAGTCTACTCCCTGGAACACGTGTTCCGTTTCCCGGCCTTGACTTGTCCCCATACCATCACACCACTCCAAAGCTCATACTTGCACTAGTCTACTATCTGGAACACGTGTCCCCCTTCCCGGCCTTTACTAGTCCCCATACCATCACACCACTCCATACCCATACTTGCTCTAGTCTATACCTGGAACACGTGTTCCCCTTCTCGGCCATGACTGGTCCCCATACCATCTCACCACTCCATACCCATACTTGCTCTAGTCTACGACCTGGGACACATGTTCCCCTTCTCGGCCATGACTGGTCCCGATACCATCACAACATTCCATAGCCCATACTTGCTCTAGTCTACTCCCTGGAATACGTGTTCCCCTTCCCGGCTTTGACTGGTCGCCATACGATCACACCACCCCATAGCCCATACTTGCTTCAGTCTACTCCCTGGAACACGTGTTCCGTATTCCGGCCTTGACTTGTCCCCATACCATCACACCACTCCAAAGCTCATACTTGCTCTAGTCTACTCCCTGGAACACGTGTTCCACTTCCCGGCCTTGACTGGTCCCATACCATCACCCCACCCCATAACCCATACTTGCTCTAGTCTACTCCCTGGAACACGTGTTCCCATTCCCGGCCTTGACTGGTCCCCATACCATCACACCACTCCATAGCCCATACTTGCTCTAGTCGAATCCCTGGAACACGTGTCCCCCTTCTAGGCATTGACTGGACCCCATACCATCACACCACTCCATAGCCCATACTTGCCCTAGTCTACATCCTGGAACACATGTTCCCCTTCTCGGCCATGACTGGTCCCGATAACATAACACCACCCCATAGCCCATACTTGCTCTAGTCTACTCCTTGGAACACGTGTTCCACTTCCCGGCCTTGACTGCTCTCCATACCATCACACCACTCCAAAGCTCATACTTGCTCTAGTCTAATCCCTGGAGCACGTGTTCCCCTTCTCGGCAATGACTGGTTCCCATATCATCATACCACTCTATAGCCCGTACTTGCTCTAGTCTAATCCCTGGAATACGTGTTCCCCTTCTAGGCCATGACTGGTCCCCATACCATCACACCACTCCATAGCCCATACTTGCTCTAGTCTACGACCTGGGACACATGTTCCCCTTCTCGGCCATGACTGGTCCCGATACCATCACAACATTCCATAGCCCATACTTGCTCTAGTCTACTCCATGGAATACGTGTTCCCCTTCCCGGCCTTGACTGGTCGCCATACGATCACACCACCCCATAGCCCATACTTGCTCCAGTCTACTCCCTGGAACACGTGTTCCGTTTTCCGGCCTTGACTTGTCCCCATACCATCACACCACTACAAAGCTCATACTTGCGCTAGTCTACTCCCTGGATCACGTGTTCCACTTACCGGCCTTGACTGGTCCCCATACCATCACAATACTCCATTGCCCATACTTGCTCTAGTCTAATCACTGGAACACGTGTTCAAATTCTCGGACTAGACTGGTCCCCATACCATCACACCACACCATAGCCCATACTTGCTCCAGTCTACTCCCTGGAACACGTGTTCCCCTTCCCGGCCTTGACTGGTCCCCATACCATCACACCACTCCATAGCCCATACTTGGTCTAGTCTACTCCTTGGAACACGTGTTCCACTTCCCGGCCTTGACTTGTCCCCATACCATCACACCACTCCATAGCCCATACTTGCTCTAGTCTACTCCCTGGAACACGTGTTCCCCTTCTAGGCCATGACTGGTCCCCATACCATCACACCACTCCATAGCCCATACTTGCTCTACTGTACTCCCTGGAAGACGTGTTCCTCTTCCCGGCCTAGACTGGTCACCAACCATCACTCCACTCCATAGTCCATACTTGCTCTAGTCTACTCCCTGGAACACGTGTTCCCCTTCTCGGCCATGACTAGTCCCCATACCATCACACCACTACATAGCCCATACTTGCTCTAGTCTACTCCTTGGAACATGTGTTCCAATTCCCGGACTTGACTTCTCCCCATATCATCACACCACTCCATAGCCCATACTTGCTCTAGTCTACTCCCTGGAACACGTGTTCCCCTACTCGGCATTGACTGGTACCCTAAACCATCACACCACTCCAAATCTCATACTTGCTCTAGTCTAGTCCCTGGAACACGTGTTCTCCTTCCCGGCCTTGACTGGTCCCCATACCATCACACAACCCCATAGGCCATACTTGCTCTAGTCTACTTCTTGGAACACGAGTTCCGCGTCTTGGCCATGACTTTGTCCCCTTAGCATCACCCCACTCCATAGCCAATACTTGCTGTAGTCTACTCCCTGGAACACGTGTTCCCCTTCCCAGCCTTGACTGGTCCCCATACCATTAAACCACTGCATAGCCCATACTTGCTCTAGTCTACTCCCTGCAACACGTGTTCCCCTTCCCGGCCATGACTTGTCCCCATACCATCAACACAACCCCATAACCCATACTTGCTCTAGTCTACACCCTGGAACATGTGTTCCCCGTCTCGGCCATGACTTGTCCCCATATCATCACACCACTCCATAGCCCATACTTGCTCTAGTCTACTCCCTGGAACACGTGTTCCCCTTCTCGGCATTGACTGGTCCCCATACCATCACACCACTCCAAAGCTCATACTTGCTCTAGTCTAATCCCTGGAACATGTGTTCCCCTTCTATGCCATGACTGGTCCCCATACCATCACACCATTCCATAGCCCATACTTGCTCTAGTCTCCTCCCTGGAATATGTGTTCCCCTTCCCGGCCTTGACTGGTCCCCGTACGATCACACCACCCCATAGCCCATACTTGCTCCAGTCTACTCCCTGGAACACGTGTTCCGTTTTCCGGCCTTGACTTGTCCCCATACCATCACACCACTACAAAGCTCATACTTGCGCTAGTCTACTCCCTGGATCACGTGTTCCACTTACCGGCCTTGACTGGTCCCCATACCATCACACTACTCCATTGCCCATACTTGCTCTAGTCTAATCACTGGAACACGTGTTCAAATTCTCGGACTAGACTGGTCCCCATACCATCACACCACACCATAGCCCATACTTGCTCCAGTCTACTCCCTGGAACACGTGTTCCCCTTCCCGGCCTTGACTGGTCCCCATACCATCACACCACTCCATAGCCCATACTTGGTCTAGTCTACTCCTTGGAACACGTGTTCCACTTCCCGGCCTTGACTTGTCCCCATACCATCACACCACTCCATAGCCCATACTTGCTCTAGTCTACTCCCTGGAACACGTGTTCCCCTTCTAGGCCATGACTGGTCCCCATACCATCACACCACTCCATAGCCCATACTTGCTCTACTGTACTCCCTGGAAGACGTGTTCCTCTTCCCGGCCTAGACTGGTCACCAACCATCACTCCACTCCATAGTCCATACTTGCTCTAGTCTACTCCCTGGAACACGTGTTCCCCTTCTCGGCCATGACTAGTCCCCATACCATCACACCACTACATAGCCCATACTTGCTCTAGTCTACTCCTTGGAACATGTGTTCCAATTCCCGGACTTGACTTCTCCCCATATCATCACACCACTCCATAGCCCATACTTGCTCTAGTCTACTCCCTGGAACACGTGTTCCCCTACTCGGCATTGACTGGTACCCTAAACCATCACACCACTCCAAATCTCATACTTGCTCTAGTCTAGTCCCTGGAACACGTGTTCTCCTTCCCGGCCTTGACTGGTCCCCATACCATCACACAACCCCATAGGCCATACTTGCTCTAGTCTACTTCTTGGAACACGAGTTCCGCGTCTTGGCCATGACTTTGTCCCCTTAGCATCACCCCACTCCATAGCCAATACTTGCTGTAGTCTACTCCCTGGAACACGTGTTCCCCTTCCCAGCCTTGACTGGTCCCCATACCATTAAACCACTGCATAGCCCATACTTGCTCTAGTCTACTCCCTGCAACACGTGTTCCCCTTCCCGGCCATGACTTGTCCCCATACCATCAACACAACCCCATAACCCATACTTGCTCTAGTCTACACCCTGGAACATGTGTTCCCCGTCTCGGCCATGACTTGTCCCCATATCATCACACCACTCCATAGCCCATACTTGCTCTAGTCTACTCCCTGGAACACGTGTTCCCCTTCTCGGCATTGACTGGTCCCCATACCATCACACCACTCCAAAGCTCATACTTGCTCTAGTCTAATCCCTGGAACATGTGTTCCCCTTCTATGCCATGACTGGTCCCCATACCATCACACCATTCCATAGCCCATACTTGCTCTAGTCTCCTCCCTGGAATATGTGTTCCCCTTCCCGGCCTTGACTGGTCCCCGTACGATCACACCACCCCATAGCCCATACTTGCTCCAGTCTACTCCCTGGAACACGTGTTCCGTTTCCCGGCTTTGACTTGTCCCCATACCATCACACCACTCCAAAGCTCATACTTGCTCTAGTCTACTATCTGGAACACGTGGCCCCCTTCCCTGCCTTGACTAGTCCCCATACCATCACACCACTCCATACCCATACTTGCTCTAGTCTATACCTGGAACACGTGTTCCCATTCCCGGCCTTGACTGGTCCCCATACCATCACACCACTCCATAGCCCATACTTGCTCTAGTCGAATCCCTGGAACACGTGTCCCCCTTCTAGGCATTGACTGGACCCCATACCATCACACCACTCCATAGCCCATACTTGCCCTAGTCTACATCCTGGAACACATGTTCCCCTTCTCGGCCATGACTGGTCCCGATAACATAACACCACCCCATAGCCCATACTTGCTCTAGTCTACTCCTTGGAACACGTGTTCCACTTCCCGGCCTTGACTGCTCTCCATACCATCACACCACTCCAAAGCTCATACTTGCTCTAGTCTAATCCCTGGAGCACGTGTTCCCCTTCTCGGCAATGACTGGTTCCCATATCATCACACCACTCTATAGCCCGTACTTGCTCTAGTCTAATCCCTGGAATACGTGTTCCCCTTCTAGGCCATGACTGGTCCCCATACCATCACACCACTCCATAGCCCATACTTGCTGTAGTCTACGACCTGGGACACATGTTCCCCTTCTCGGCCATGACTGGTCCCGATACCATCACAACATTCCATAGCCCATACTTGCTCTAGTCTACTCCATGGAATACGTGTTCCCCTTCCCGGCCTTGACTGGTCGCCATACGATCACACCACCCCATAGCCCATACTTGCTCCAGTCTACTCCCTGGAACAAGTGTTCCGTTTTCCGGCCTTGACTTGTCCCCATACCATCACACCACTACAAAGCTCATACTTGCGCTAGTCTACTCCCTGGAACACGTGTTCCACTTACCGGCCTTGACTGGTCCCCATACCATCACACTACTCCATAGCACATACTTGCTCTAGTCTAATCACTGGAACACGTGTTCAAATTCTCGGACTAGACTGGTCCCCATACCATCACACCACACCATAGCCCATACTTGCTCCAGTCTACTCCCTGGAACACCTGTTCCCCTTCCCGGCCTTGACTGGTCCCCATACCATCCCCCCACCCCATAACCCATACTTGCTCTAGTCTACTCCCTGGAACACGTGTTCCCATTCCCGGCCTTGACTGGTCCCCATACCATCACACCACTCCATAGCCCATACTTGCTCTAGTCGAATCCCTGGAACACGTGTCCCCCTTCTAGGCATTGACTGGTCCCCATACCATCACACCACTCCATAGCCCATACTTGCCCTAGTCTACATCCTGGAACACATGTTCCCCTTCTCGGCCATGACTGGTCCCGATAACATAACACCATCCCATAGCCCATACTTGCTCTAGTCTACTCCTTCGAACACGTGCTCCACTTCCCGGTCTTGACTGCTCTCCATACCATCACAACACTCCAAAGCTCATACTTGCTCTAATCTAATCCCTGGAGCACGTGTTCCCCTTCTCGGCAATGACTCGTTCCCATATCATCACACCACTCTATAGCCCGTACTTGCTCTAGTCTAATCCCTGGAATACGTGTTCCCCTTCTAGGCCATGACTGGTCCCCATACCATCACACCACTCCATAGCCCATACTTGCTCTAGTCTACGACCTGGGACACATGTTCCCCTTCTCGGCCATGACTCGTCCCGATACCATCACAACATTCCATAGCCCATACTTGCTCTAGTCTACTCCATGGAATACGTGTTCCGCTTCCCGGCCTTGACTGGTCGCCATACGATCACACCACCCCATAGCCCATACTTGCTCCAGTCTACTCGCTGGAACACGTGTTCCCATTCCCGGCCTTGACTGGTCCCCAAACCATCACACCACTCCATAGCCCATACTTGCTCTAGTCGAATCCCTGGAACACGTGTCCCCCTTCTAGGCATTGACTGGTCCCCATACCATCACACCACTCCATAGCCCATACTTGCCCTAGTCTACATCCTGGAACACATGTTCCCCTTCTCGGCCATGACTGGTCCCGATAACATAACACCATCCCATAGCCCATACTTGCTCTAGTCTACTCCTTCGAACACGTGTTCCACTTCCCGGTCTTGACTGCTCTCCATACCATCACAACACACCAAAGCTCATACTTGCTCTAATCTAATCCCTGGAGCACGTGTTCCCCTTCTCGGCAATGACTCGTTCCCATATCATCACACCACTCTATAGCCCGTACTTGCTCTAGTCTAATCCCTGGAATACGTGTTCCCCTTCTAGGCCATGACTGGTCCCCATACCATCACACCACTCCATAGCCCATACTTGCTCTAGTCTACGACCTGGGACACATGTTCCCCTTCTCGGCCATGACTCGTCCCGATACCATCACAACATTCCATAGCCCATACTTGCTCTAGTCTACTCCATGGAATACGTGTTCCGCTTCCCGGCCTTGACTGGTCGCCATACGATCACACCACCCCATAGCCCATACTTGCTCCAGTCTACTCCCTGGAACAAGTGTTCCGTTTTCCGGCCTTGACTTGTCCCCATACCATCACACCACTACAAAGCTCATACTTGCGCTAGTCTACTCCCTGGAACACGTGTTCCACTTACCGGCCTTGACTGGTCCCCATACCATCACACCACACCATAGCCCATACTTGCTCCAGTCTACTCCCTGGAACACGTGTTCCCCTTCCCGGCCTTGACTGGTCCCCATACCATCACACCACTCCATAGCCCATACTTGCTCTAGTCTAATCCCTGGAACACGTGTTCCCATTCTAGGCCATGACTGGTCCCCATACCATCACACCACTCTATAGCCCATACTTGTACTAGTCTACTCCCTGGAACACGTGTTCCCCTTCTCGGCCATGACTGGTCCCCATACCATCACACCACTGCATAGCCCATACTTGCTCTAGTCTACTCCCTGCAACACGTGTTCCCCTTCCCGGCCATGACTTGTCCCCAGACCATCAACACAACCCCATAACCCATACTTGCTCTAGTCTACACCCTGGAACATGTGTTCCCCGTCTCGGCCATGACTTGTCCCCATATCATCACACCACTCCATAGCCCATACTTGCTCTAGTCTACTCCCTGGAACACGTGTTCCCCTTCTCGGCATTGACTGGTCCCCATACCATCACACCACTCCAAAGCTCATACTTGCTCTAGTCTAATCCCTGGAACATGTGTTCCCCTTCTATGCCATGACTGGTCCCCATACCATCACACCATTCCATAGCCCATACTTGCTCTAGTCTCCTCCCTGGAATATGTGTTCCCCTTCCCGGCCTTGACTGGTCCCCATACGATCACACCACCCCATAGCCCATATTTGCTCCAGTCTACTCCCTGGAACACGTGTTCCGTTTCCCGGCCTTGACTTGTCCCCATACCATCACACCACTCCAAAGCTCATACTTGCTCTAGTCTACTATCTGGAACACGTGTCCCCCTTCCCGGCCTTGACTAGTCCCCATACCATCACACCACTCCATACCCATACTTGCTCTAGTCTATACCTGGAACACGTGTTCAACTTCTCGGACTTGACTGGTCCCCATACAAATCCACCACTCCATAACCCATACTTGCTCTAGACTACTCACTGGAACACGTGTTCCCCTTCTCGGCCATGACTGGTCCCCATACCATCTCACCACTCCATACCCATACTTGCTCTAGTCTACGACCTGGGACACATGTTCCCCTTCTCGGCCATGACTGGTCCCGATACCATCACAACATTCCATAGCCCATACTTGCTCTAGTCTACTCCCTGGAATACGTGTTCCCCTTCCCGGCCTTGACTGGTTGCCATACGATCACACCACCCCATAGCCCATACTTGCTTCAGTCTACTCCCTGGAACACGTGTTCCGTATTCCGGCCTTGACTTGTCCCCATACCATCACACCACTCCAAAGCTCATACTTGCTCTAGTCTACTCCCTGGAACACGTGTTCCACTTCCCGGCCTTGACTGGTCCCCATACCATCACCCCACCCCATAACCCATACTTGCTCTAGTCTACTCCCTGGAACACATGTTCCCATTCCCGGCCTTGACTGGTCCCGATACCATCACACCACTCCATAGCCCATACTTGCTCTAGTCTACGACCTGGGACACATGTTCCCCTTCTCGGCCATGACTGGTCCCGATACCATCACAACATTCCATAGCCCATACTTGCTCTAGTCTACTCCATGGAATACGTGTTCCCCTTCCCGGCCTTGACTGGTCGCCATACGATCACACCACCCCATAGCCCATACTTGCTCCAGTCTACTCCCTGGAACAAGTGTTCCGTTTTCCGGCCTTGACTTGTCCCCATACCATCACACCACTACAAAGCTCATACTTGTGCTAGTCTACTCCCTGGAACACGTGTTCCACTTACCGGCCTTGACTGGTCCCCATACCATCACACTACTCCATAGCCCATTCTTGCTCTAGTCTAATCACTGGAACACGTGTTCAAATTCTCGGACTAGACTGGTCCCCATACCATCACACCACACCATAGCCCATACTTGCTCCAGTCTACTCCCTGGAACACGTGTTCCCCTTCCCGGCCTTGGCTGGTCCACATACCATCACACCACTCCATAGCCCATACTTGGTCTAGTCTACTCCTTGGAACACGTGTTCCACTTCCCGTCCTTGACTTGTCCGCATACCATCACACCACTCCATAGCCCATACTAGCTCTGGTCTACTCCCTGGAACACGTGTTCCCCTTCCCGGCCTTGACTGGTCCCCATACTATCACACAACCCCATAGGCCATACTTGCTCTAGTCTACTTCTTGGAACATGAGTTCCCCGTCTTGGCCATGACTGGTCCCCTTAGCATCACCCCACTCCATAGCCTATACTTGCTCTAGTCTACATCCTGGAACACGTGTTCCCCTTATCGGCCATGACTGGTCCCCATATCATCACACCGCTCCATAGCCCATACTTGCTCTAGTCTACTCCCGGAACACGTGTTCCCCTTCTCGGCATTGAGTGGTCCCCATACCATCACACCACTCCATAGCCCATAGTTGCACTAGTCTGCTCCCTGGAACACGTGTTCCCCTTCTCGGCCATGACAGGTCCCCATACCATTACACCACTCCATAGCCCATACTTGCTCTAGTCTACTCCCTGGAACACGTGTTCCCCTTCTCGGCCATGACTGGTCCCCATACCATAACACCACACCTTAGCCGATACTATTTCTAGCCTACTCCCTGGAACACGTGTTCCCCTTCCCGGCCTACACTGGTCCCCAACCATCACACCACTCCATAGCCAATACTTGCTCTAGTCTACTCCCTGGAACACGTGTTCCCCTTCCCAGCCTTGACTGGCCCCATACCATCACACCACTGCATAGCCCATACTTGCTCTAGTCTACTCCCTGCAACACGTGTTCCCCTTCCCGGCCATGACTTGTCCCCATACCATCAACACAACCCCATAACCCATACTTGCTCTAGTCTACACCCTGGAACATGTGTTCCCCGTCTCGGCCATGACTTGTCCCCATATCATCACACCACTCCATAGCCCATACTTGCTGTAGTCTACTCCCTGGAACACATGTTCCCCTTCTCGGCATTGACTGGTCCCCATTCCATCACACCACTCCAAAGCTCATACTTGCTCTAGTCTAATCCCTGGAACATGTGTTCCCCTTCTATGCCATGACTGGTCCTCATAGCATCACACCATTCCAAAGCTCATACTTGCTCTAGTCTACTCCCTGGAACACGTGTTCCACTTCCCGGCCTTGACTGGTCCCCATACCATCACCCCACCCCATAACCCATACTTGCTCTAGTCTACTCCCTGGAACACATGTTCCCATTCCCGGCCTTGACTGGTCCCGATACCATCACACCACTCCATAGCCCATACTTGCTCTAGTCTACGACCTGGGACACATGTTCCCCTTCTCGGCCATGACTGGTCCCGATACCATCACAACATTCCATAGCCCATACTTGCTCTAGTCTACTCCATGGAATACGTGTTCCCCTTCCCGGCCTTGACTGGTCGCCATACGATCACACCACCCCATAGCCCATACTTGCTCCAGTCTACTCCCTGGAACAAGTGTTCCGTTTTCCGGCCTTGACTTGTCCCCATACCATCACACCACTACAAAGCTCATACTTGTGCTAGTCTACTCCCTGGAACACGTGTTCCACTTACCGGCCTTGACTGGTCCCCATACCATCACACTACTCCATAGCCCATTCTTGCTCTAGTCTAATCACTGGAACACGTGTTCAAATTCTCGGACTAGACTGGTCCCCATACCATCACACCACACCATAGCCCATACTTGCTCCAGTCTACTCCCTGGAACACGTGTTCCCCTTCTCGGCCATGACAGGTCCCCTTAGCATCACCCCACTCCATAGCCTATACTTGCTCTAGTCTACATCCTGGAACACGTGTTCCCCTTATCGGCCATGACAGGTCCCCATACCATTACACCACTCCATAGCCCATACTTGCTCTAGTCTACTCCCTGGAACACGTGTTCCCCTTCTCGGCCATGACTGGTCCCCATATCATCACACCGCTCCATAGCCCATACTTGCTCTAGTCTACTCCCGGAACACGTGTTCCCCTTCTCGGCATTGAGTGGTCCCCATACCATCACAGCACTCCATAGCCCATAGTTGCACTAGTCTGCTTCCTGGAACACGTGTTCCCCTTCTCGGCCATGACAGGGTCCCATACCATTACACCACTCCATAGCCCATACTTGCTCTAGTCTACTCCCTGGAACACGTGTTCCCCTTCTCGGCCATGACTGGTCCCCATACCATAACACCACACCTTAGCCGATACTATTTCTAGCCTACTCCCTGGAACACGTGTTCCCCTTCCCGGCCTACACTGGTCCCCAACCATCACACCACTCCATAGCCAATACTTGCTCTAGTCTACTCCCTGGAACACGTGTTCCCCTTCCCAGCCTTGACTGGCCCCATACCATCACACCACTGCATAGCCCATACTTGCTCTAGTCTACTCCCTGCAACACGTGTTCCCCTTCCCGGCCATGACTTGTCCCCATACCATCAACACAACCCCATAACCCATACTTGCTCTAGTCTACACCCTGGAACATGTGTTCCCCGTCTCGGCCATGACTTGTCCCCATATCATCACACCACTCCATAGCCCATACTTGCTGTAGTCTACTCCCTGGAACACGTGTTCCCCTTCTCGGCATTGACTGGTCCCCATTCCATCACACCACTCCAAAGCTCATACTTGCTCTAGTCTAATCCCTGGAACATGTGTTCCCCTTCTATGCCATGACTGGTCCTCATAGCATCACATCATTCCATAGCCCATACTTGCTCTAGTCTCCTCCCTGGAATATGTGTTCCCCTTCCCGGCCTTGACTGGTCCGCATACGATCACACCACCCCATAGCCCATACTTGCTCCAGTCTACTCCCTGGAACACGTGTTCCGTTTCCCGGCCTTGACTTGTCCCCATACCATCACACCACTCCAAAGCTCATACTTGCTCTAGTCTACTATCTGGAACACGTGTCCCCCTTCCCGGCCTTGACTAGTCCCCATACCATCACACCACTCCATACCCATACTTGCTCCAGTCTATACCTGGAACACGTGTTCAACTTCTCGGACTTGACTGGTCCCCATACCAATCCACCACTCCATAGCCCATACTTGCTCTAGACTACTCACTGGAACACGTGTTCCCCTTCTCGGCCATGACTGGTCCCCTTACCATCTCACCACTCCATACCCATACTTGCTCTAGTCTACACCCTGGAACACGTGTTCAACTTCTCGGACGTGACTGGTCCCCATACCATCACACCACTCCATAGCCCATACTTGCTCTAGTCTACTCCCTGGAACACGTGTTCTCCTTCTTGGCCATGACTGGTCCCCTTAGCATCACAGCACTCCATAGCCCATACTTGCCCTAGTCTACACACTGGATCACATGTTCCCCTTCTCGGCCATGACTGGTCGCAATACCATCACACGACACCATAGCCCATACTTGCTCTACTGTACTCCCTGGAACACGTGTTCCCCTTACCGGCCTAGACTGGTCACGAACCATCACTCCACTCCATAGCCCATACTTGCTCTAGTCTACTCCCTGGAACACGTTTTCCCCTTCTCGGCCATGACTAGTCCCCATACCATCACACCACTACATAGCCCATACTTACTCTAGTCTACTCCTTGGAACATGTGTTCCAATTCCCGGCCTTGACTTCTCCCCATATCATCACACCACTCCATAGCCCATACTTGCTCTAGTCTACTCCCTGGAACACGTGTTCCCCTGCTCGGCATTGACCGGTACCCTAAACCATCACACCACTCCAAATCTCATACTTGCTCTAGTCTAATCCCTGGAACACGTGTTCTCCTTCCCGGCCTTGACTGGTCCCCATACCATCACACAACCCCATAGGCCATACTTGCTCTAGTCTACTTCTTGGAACACGAGTTCCGCGTCTTGGCCATGACTTGTCCCCTTAGCATCACCCCACTCCATAGCCCTTACCTGCTCTAGTCTATACCCTGGAACACGTGTTCCCCTTCCCGGCCTAGACTGTTCCCCAACCATCACACCACTCCATAGCCCATACTTGCTCTAGTCTACTCGCTGGAACACGTGTTCCCCTTCTCGGCATTGACTGGTCCCCATAACATCTCACCACTCCATAGCCCATACTTGTTCTAGTCTACTCTCTGGAACACGAGTTCCCCTTCCCGGCCTTGACTGGTCCCCATACCATCACACCAACCGATAGCCCATACTTGCTCTAGACTACTCCCTGGAACACGTGTTCCCCCTTCCCGGCCTTGACTGCTACCCAACCATCACACCACTCCATAGCCCATAGTTGCTCTAGTCTACTCCCTGGAACACGTGTTCCCCTTCCCAGCCTTGACTGGTCCCCATACCATCACACCACTGCATAGCCCATACTTGCTCTAGTCTACTCCCTGCAACACGTGTTCCCCTTCCCGGCCATGACTTGTCCCCATACCATCAACACAACCCCATAACCCATACTTGCTCTAGTCTACAGCCTGGAACATGTGTTCCCCGTCTCGGCCATGACTTGTCCCCATATCATCACACCACTCCATAGCCCTTACCTGCTCTAGTCTATACCCTGGAACACGTGTTCCCCTTCCCGGCCTAGACTGGTCCCCAACCATCACACCACTCCATAGCCCATACTTGCTCTAGTCTACTCGCTGGAACACGTGTTCCCCTTCTCGGCATTGACTGGTCCCCATAACATCTCACCACTCCATAGCCCATACTTGCTCTAGTCTACTCTCTGGAACACGAGTTCCCCTTCCCGGCCTTGACTGGTCCCCATACCATCACACCACCCGATAGCCCATACTTGCTCTAGACTACTCCCTGGAACACGTGTTCCCCCTTCCCGGCCTTGACTGCTACCCAACCATCACACCACTCCATAGCCCATAGTTGCTCTAGTCTACTCCCTGGAACACGTGTTCCCCTTCTCGGCCATGACTGGTCCCCATACCATAACACCACCCCTTAGCCGATACTAGTTCTAGCCTACACCCTGGAACACGTGTTCAACTTCTCGGACGTGACTGGTCCCAATACCATCACACCACTCCATAGCCCATACTTGCTCTAGTCTACTCCCTGGAACACGTGTTCCCCTTCTCGGCCATGACTGGTCCCCATACCATAACGCCACCCCTTAGCCGATACTAGTTCTAGCCTACTCCCTGGAACACGTGTTCCCCTTCCCGGCCTACACTGGTCCCCAACCATCACACCACTCCATAGCCAATACTTGCTCTAGTCTACTCCCTGAAACACGTGTTCCCCTTCCCAGCCTTGACTGGTCCCCATACCATCACACCACTGCATAGCCCATACTTGCTCTAGTCTACTCCCTGCAACACGTGTTCCCCTTCCCGGCCATGACTTGTCCCCATACCATCAACACAACCCCATAACCCATACTTGCTCTAGTCTACAGCCTGGAACATGTGTTCCCCGTCTCGGCCATGACTTGTCCCCATATCATCACACCACTCCATAGCCCATACTTGCTCTAGTCTACTCCCTGGAACACGTGTTCCCCTTCTCGGCATTGACTGGTCCCCATTCCATCACACCACTCCAAAGCTCATACTTGCTCTAGTCTAATCCCTGGAACATGTGTTCCCCTTCTCGGCCATGACTGGTCCCCTTACCATCTCACCACTCCATACCCATACTTGCTCTAGTCTACACCCTGGAACACGTGTTCAACTTCTCGGACGTGACTGGTCCCCATACCATCACACCACTCCATAGCCCATACTTGCTCTAGTCTACTCCCTGGAACACGTGTTCCCCTTCTTGGCCATGACTGGTCCCCTTAGCATCACAGCACTCCATAGCCCATAGTTGCCCTAGTCTACACCCTGGATCACATGTTCCCCTTCTCGGCCATGACTGGTCGCAATACCATCACACGACACCATAGCCCATACTTGCTCTACTGTACTCCCTGGAACACGTGTTCCCCTTACCGGCCTAGACTGGTCACCAACCATCACTCCACTCCATAGCCCATACTTGCTCTAGTCTACTCCCTGGAACACGTGTTCCCCTTCTCGGCCATGACTAGTCCCCATACCATCACACCACTACATAGCCCATACTTGCTCTAGTCTACTCCTTGGAACATGTGTTCCAATTCCCGGCCTTGACTTCTCCCCATATCATCACACCACTCCATAGCCCATACTTGCTCTAGTCTACTCCCTGGAACACGTGTTCCCCTGCTCGGCATTGACTGGTACCCTAAACCATCACACCACTCCAAATCTCATACTCGCTCTAGTCTAATCCCTGGAACACGTGTTCTCCTTCCCGGCCTTGACTGGTCCCCATACCATCACACAACCCCATAGGCCATACTTGCTCTAGTCTACTCCCGGAACACGTGTTCCCCTTCTCGGCATTGAGGGGTCCCCTTAGCATCACCCCACTCCATAGCCCTTACCTGCTCTAGTCTATACCCTGGAACACGTGTTCCCCTTCCCGGGCTAGACTGGTCCCCAACCATCACACCACTCCATAGCCCATACTTGCTCTAGTCTACTCGCTGGAACACGTGTTCCCCTTCTCGGCATTGACTGGTCCCCATAACATCTCACCACTCCATAGCCCATACTTGCTCTAGTCAACTCTCTGGAACACGAGTTCCCCTTCCCGGCCTTGACTGGTCCCCACACCATCACACCACTCCATAGCCCATACTTGCTCTAGACTACTACCTGGAACACGTGTTCCCCCTTCCCGGCCTTGACTGCTACCCAACCATCACACCACTCCATAGCCCATAGTTGCTCTAGTCTACTCCCTGGAACACGTGTTCCCCTTCTCGGCCATGATTAGTCCCCATACCATCACACCACTACATAGCCCATACTTGCACTTGTCTACTCCCTGGAACACGTGTTCCACTTCCCTGCCTTGACTGGTCCCCATACCATCACACCACTCCAAAGCTCATACTTGCTCTAGTCTACTCCCTGGAACACATGTTCCCCTTCTAGGCCATGACTGGTCCCCATACCATCACACCACTCCAAAGCTCATACTTGCTCTAGTATACTATCTGTAACAGGTGTCCCCCTTCCCAGACTGACTGTTCCCCATTCCATCACACCACTCCATATTCCATACTTGCTCTAGTCTTCTCCCTGGATTACGTGTTTCCCTTCCCGGCCTTGCCTGTGTCCCATACCATCAGGACACTCCATAGCCCATACTTGCTCTAGTCTACTCCCTGGAGCACGTGTTCCCGTTCTCTGCCATGAGTGGTACCCATACCATCACACCACTCCATAGCCCATACTTGCTGTAGTCTACTCCCCGGAACACGTGTTCCCCTTCTCGGCCATGACTAGTCCCCATACCATCACACCACTATATAGCCGATACTTGCTGTCGTCTACTCCCCGGAACACGTGTTCCCCTTCCCGGCCTTGACTTGTCCCCATACCATCACACCAGTCCATAGCCCATACTTACTCTAGTCTACTCCCTGGAAAACGTGTTCCCCTTCTCGGCCATGACTAGTCCCCATACCATCACACCACTACATAGCCCATACTTGCTCTAGTCTACTCCTTGGATCACGAGTTCCCCGTCTCGGCCATGACTGGTCCCCTTAGCATCACCGCACACCATAGCCCATACTTGCTCTAGTCTACACCCTGGATCACATGTTCCCCTTCTCGGCCATGACTGGTCGCAATACAATCACACCACACCATAGCCCATACTTGCTCTACTGTATTCCTTGGAACACATGTTCCCCTTCCCGGCCTAGACTGGTCCCCAACCATCACACCACTCCATAGCCAATACTTGCTCTAGTCTACTCCCTGGAACACGTGTTCCCCTTCCCAGCCTTGACTGGCCCCATACCATCACACCACTACAAAGCTCATACTTGTGCTAGTCTACTCCCTGGAACACGTGTTCCACTTACCGGCCTTGACTGGTCCCCATACCATCACACTACTCCATAGCCCATTCTTGCTCTAGTCTAATCACTGGAACACGTGTTCAAATTCTCGGACTAGACTGGTCCCCATACCATCACACCACACCATAGCCCATACTTGCTCCAGTCTACTCCCTGGAACACGTGTTCCCCTTCCCGGCCTTGGCTGGTCCCCATACCATCACACCACTCCATAGCCCATACTTGGTCTAGTCTACTCCTTGGAACACGTGTTCCACTTCCCGGCCTTGACTTGTCCGCATACCATCACACCACTCCATAGCCCATACTAGCTCTGGTCTACTCCCTGGAACACGTGTTCCCCTTCCCGGCCTTGACTGGTCCCCATACTATCACACAACCCCATAGGCCATACTTGCTCTAGTCTACTTCTTGGAACATGAGTTCCCCGTCTTGGCCATGACTGGTCCCCTTAGCATCACCCCACTCCATAGCCTATACTTGCTCTAGTCTACATCCTGGAACACGTGTTCCCCTTATCGGCCATGACTGGTCCCCATATCATCACACCGCTCCATAGCCCATACTTGCTCTAGTCTACTCCCGGAACACGTGTTCCCCTTCTCGGCATTGAGTGGTCCCCATACCATCACACCACTCCATAGCCCATAGTTGCACTAGTCTGCTCCCTGGAACACGTGTTCCCCTTTTCGGCCATGACAGGTCCCCATACCATTACACCACTCCATAGCCCATACTTGCTCTAGTCTACTCCCTGGAACACGTGTTCCCCTTCTCGGCCATGACTGGTCCCCATACCATAACACCACACCTTAGCCGATACTATTTCTAGCCTACTCCCTGGAACACGTGTTCCCCTTCCCGGCCTACACTGGTCCCCAACCATCACACCACTCCATAGCCAATACTTGCTCTAGTCTACTCCCTGGAACACGTGTTCCCCTTCCCAGCCTTGACTGGCCCCATACCATCACACCACTGCATAGCCCATACTTGCTCTAGTCTACTCCCTGCAACACGTGTTCCCCTTCCCGGCCATGACTTGTCCCCATACCATCAAAACAACCCCATAACCCATACTTGCTCTAGTCTACTCCCTGCAACACGTGTTCCCCTTCCCGGCCATGACTTGTCCCCATATCATCACACCACTCCATAGCCCATACTTGCTGTAGTCTACTCCCTGGAACACGTGTTCCCCTTCTCGGCATTGACTGGTCCCCATTCCATCACACCACTCCAAAGCTCATACTTGCTCTAGTCTAATCCCTGGAACATGTGTTCCCCTTCTATGCCATGACTGGTCCCCATAGCATCACACCATTCCATAGCCCATACTTGCTCTAGTCTCCTCCCTGGAATATGTGTTCCCCTTCCCGGCCTTGACTGGTCCCCATACGATCACACCACCCCATAGCCCATACTTGCTCCAGTCTACTCCCTGGAACACGTGTTCCGTTTCCCGGCCTTGACTTGTCCCCATACCATCACACCACTCCAAAGCTCATACTTGCTCTAGTCTACTATCTGGAACACGTGTCCCCCTTCCCGGCCTTGACTAGTCCCCATACCATCACACCACTCCATACCCATACTTGCTCCAGTCTATACCTGGAACACGTGTTCAACTTCTCGGACTTGACTGGTCCCCATACCAATCCACCACTCCATAGCCCATACTTGCTCTAGACTACTCACTGGAACACGTGTTCCCCTTCTCGGCCATGACTGGTCCCCTTACCATCTCACCACTCCATACCCATACTTGCTCTAGTCTACACCCTGGAACACGTGTTCAACTTCTCGGACGTGACTGGTCCCCATACCATCACACCACTCCATAGCCCATACTTGCTCTAGTCTACTCCCTGGAACACGTGTTCCCCTTCTTGGCCATGACTGGTCCCCTTAGTATCACAGCACTCCATAGCCCATACTTGCCCTAGTCTACACACTGGATCACATGTTCCCCTTCTCGGCCATGACTGGTCGCAATACCATCACACGACACCATGGCCCATACTTGCTCTACTGTACTCCCTGGAACACGTGTTCCCCTTACCGGCCTAGACTGGTCACGAACCATCACTCCACTCCATAGCCCATACTTGCTCTAGTCTACTCCCTGGAACACGTGTTCCCCTTCTCGGCCATGACTAGTCCCCATACCATCACACCACTACATAGCCCATACTTACTCTAGTCTACTCCTTGGAACATGTGTTCCAATTCCCGGCCTTGACTTCTCCCCATATCATCACACCACTCCATAGCCCATACTTGCTCTAGTCTACTCCCTGGAACACGTGTTCCCCTGCTCGGCATTGACTGGTACCCTAAACCATCACACCACTCCAAATCTCATACTTGCTCTAGTCTAATCCCTGGAACACGTGTTCTCCTTCCCGGCCTTGACTGGTCCCCATACCATCACACAACCCCATAGGCCATACTTGCTCTAGTCTACTTCTTGGAACACGAGTTCCGCGTCTTGGCCATGACTTGTCCCCTTAGCATCACCCCACTCCATAGCCCTTACCTGCTCTAGTCTATACCCTGGAACACGTGTTCCCCTTCCCGGCCTAGACTGGTCCCCAACCATCACACCACTCCATAGCCCATACTTGCTCTAGTCTACTCGCTGGAACATGTGTTCCCCTTCTCGGCATTGACTGGACCCATAACATCTCACCACTCCATAGCCCATACTTGCTCTAGTCTACTCTCTGGAACACGAGTTCCCCTTCCCGGCCTTGACTGGTCCCCATACCATCACACCACCCGATAGCCCATACTTGCTCTAGACTACTCCCTGGAACACGTGTTCCCCCTTCCCGGCATTGACTGCTACCCAACCATCACACCACTCCATAGCCCATAGTTGCTCTAGTCTACTCCCTGGAACACGTGTTCCCCTTCTCGGCCATGACTGGTCCCCATACCATAACACCACCCCTTAGCCGATACTAGTTCTAGCCTACACCCTGGAACACGTGTTCAACTTCTCGGACGTGACTGGTCCCAATACCATCACACCACTCCATAGCCCATACTTGCTCTAGTCTACTCCCTGGAACACGTGTTCCCCCTCTCGGCCATGACTGGTCCCCATACCATAACACCACCCCTTAGCCGATACTAGTTCTAGCCTACTCCCTGGAACACGTGTTCCCCTTCCCGGCCTACACTGGTCCCCAACCATCACACCACTCCATAGCCAATACTTGCTCTAGTCTACTCCCTGGAACACGTGTTCCCCTTCCCAGCCTTGACTGGTCCCCATACCATCACACCACTGCATAGCCCATACTTGCTCTAGTCTACTCCCTGCAACACGTGTTCCCCTTCCCGGCCATGACTTGTCCCCATACCATCAACACAACCCCATAACCCATACTTGCTCTAGTCTACAGCCTGGAACATGTGTTCCCCGTCTCGGCCATGACTTGTCCCCATATCATCACACCACTCCATAGCCAATACTTCCTCTAGTCTACTCCCTGGAACACGTGTTCCCCTTCTCGGCCATGACTGGTCCCCATACCATAACACCACCCCTTAGCCGATACTAGTTCTAGCCTACACCCTGGAACACGTGTTCAACTTCTCGGACGTGACTGGTCCCAATACCATCACACCACTCCATAGCCCATACTTGCTCTAGTCTACTCCCTGGAACACGTGTTCCCCCTCTCGGCCATGACTGGTCCCCATACCATAACACCACCCCTTAGCCGATACTAGTTCTAGCCTACTCCCTGGAACACGTGTTCCCCTTCCCGGCCTACACTGGTCCCCAACCATCACACCACTCCATAGCCAATACTTGCTCTAGTCTACTCCTTGGATCACGAGTTCCCCGTCTCGGCCATGACTGGTCCCCTTAGCATCACCGCACACCATAGCCCATACTTGCTCTAGTCTACACCCTGGATCACATGTTCCCCTTCTCGGCCATGACTGGTCGCAATACAATCACACCACACCATAGCCCATACTTGCTCTACTGTATTCCTTGGAACACATGTTCCCCTTCCCGGCCTAGACTGGTCCCCAACCATCACACCACTCCATAGCCAATACTTGCTCTAGTCTACTCCCTGGAACACGTGTTCCCCTTCCCAGCCTTGACTGGTCCCCATACCATCACACCACTGCATAGCCCATACTTGCTCTAGTCTACTCGCTGGAACACGTGTTCCCCTTCTCGGCATTGACTGGTCCCCATAACATCTCACCACTCCATAGCCCATACTTGCTCTAGTCTACTCTCTGGAACACGAGTTCCCCTTCCCGGCCTTGACTGGTCCCCATACCATCACACCACCCGATAGCCCATACTTGCTCTAGACTACTCCCTGGAACACGTGTTCCCCCTTCCCGGCCTTGACTGCTACCCAACCATCACACCACTCCATAGCCCATAGTTGCTCTAGTCTACTCCCTGGAACACGTGTTCCCCTTCTCGGCCATGACTGGTCCCCATACCATAACACCACCCCTTAGCCGATACTAGTTCTAGCCTACACCCTGGAACACGTGTTCAACTTCTCGGACGTGACTGGTCCCAATACCATCACACCACTCCATAGCCCATACTTGCTCTAGTCTACTCCCTGGAACACGTGTTCCCATTCTCGGCCATGACTGGTCCCCATACCATAACACCACCCCTTAGCCGATACTAGTTCTAGCCTACTCCCTGGAACACGTGTTCCCCTTCCCGGCCTACACTGGTCCCCAACCATCACACCACTCCATAGCCAATACTTGCTCTAGTCTACTCCCTGGAACACGTGTTCCCCTTCCCAGCCTTGACTGGTCCCCATACCATCACACCACTGCATAGCCCATACTTGCTCTAGTCTACTCCCTGCAACACGTGTTCCCCTTCCCGGCCATGACTTGTCCCCATACCATCAACACAACCCCATAACCCATACTTGCTCTAGTCTACAGCCTGGAACATGTGTTCCCCGTCTCGGCCATGACTTGTCCCCATATCATCACACCACTCCATAGCCCATACTTGCTGTAGTCTACTCCCTGGAACACGTGTTCCCCTTCTCGGCATTGACTGGTCCCCATTCCATCACACCACTCCAAAGCTCATACTTGCTCTAGTCTAATCCCTGGAACATGTGTTCCCCTTCTCGGCCATGACTGGTCCCCTTACCATCTCACCACTCCATACCCATACTTGCTCTAGTCTACACCCTGGAACACGTGTTCAACTTCTCGGACGTGACTGGTCCCCATACCATCACACCACTCCATAGCCCATACTTGCTCTAGTCTACTCCCTGGAACACGTGTTCCCCTTCTTGGCCATGACTGGTCCCCTTAGCATCACAGCACTCCATAGCCCATAGTTGCCCTAGTCTACACCCTGGATCACATGTTCCCCTTCTCGGCCATGACTAGTCCCCATACCATCACACCACTACATAGCCCATACTTGCTCTAGTCTACTCCTTGGAACATGTGTTCCAATTCCCGGCCTTGACTTCTCCCCATATCATCACACCACTCCATAGCCCATACTTGCTCTAGTCTACTCCCTGGAACACGTGTTCCCCTGCTCGGCATTGACTGGTACCCTAAACCATCACACCACTCCAAATCTCATACTCGCCCTAGTCTAATCCCTGGAACACGTGTTCTCCTTCCCGGCCTTGACTGGTCCCCATACCATCACACAACCCCATAGGCCATACTTGCTCTAGTCTACTCCCGGAACACGTGTTCCCCTTCTCGGCATTGAGGGGTCCCCTTAGCATCACCCCACTCCATAGCCCTTACCTGCTCTAGTCTATACCCTGGAACACGTGTTCCCCTTCCCGGGCTAGACTGGTCCCCAACCATCACACCACTCCATAGCCCATACTTGCTCTAGTCAACTCTCTGGAACACGAGTTCCCCTTCCCGGCCTTGACTGGTCCCCACACCATCACACCACCCGATAGCCCATACTTGCTCTAGACTACTACCTGGAACACGTGTTCCCCCTTCCCGGCCTTGACTGCTACCCAACCATCACACCACTCCATAGCCCATAGTTGCTCTAGTCTACTCCCTGGAACACGTGTTCCCCTTCTCGGCCATGATTAGTCCCCATACCATCACACCACTACATAGCCCATACTTGCACTTGTCTACTCCCTGGAACACGTGTTCCACTTCCCTGCCTTGACTGGTCCCCATACCATCACACCACTCCAAAGCTCATACTTGCTCTAGTCTACTCCCTGGAACACATGTTCCCCTTCTAGGCCATGACTGGTCCCCATACCATCACACCACTCCAAAGCTCATACTTGCTCTAGTATACTATCTGTAACAGGTGTCCCCCTTCCCAGACTGACTGTTCCCCATTCCATCACACCACTCCATATTCCATACTTGCTCTAGTCTTCTCCCTGGATTACGTGTTTCCCTTCCCGGCCTTGCCTGTGTCCCATACCATCAGGACACTCCATAGCCCATACTTGCTCTAGTCTACTCACTGGAGCACGTGTTCCCGTTCTCTGCCATGAGTGGTACCCATACCATCACGCCACTCCATAGCCCATACTTGCTGTAGTCTACTCCCCGGAACACGTGTTCCCCTTCTCGGCCATGACTAGTCCCCATACCATCACACCACTATATAGCCGATACTTGCTGTCGTCTACTCCCCGGAACACGTGTTCCCCTTCCCGGCCTTGACTTGTCCCCATACCATCACACCAGTCCATAGCCCATACTTGCTCTAGTCTACTCCCTGGAAAACGTGTTCCCCTTCTCGGCCATGACTAGTCCCCATACCATCACACCACTACATAGCCCATACTTGCTCTACTCTACTCCTTGGATCACGAGTTCCCCGTCTCGGCCATGACTGGTCCCCTTAGCATCACCGCACACCATAGCCCATACTTGCTCTAGTCTACACCCTGGATCACATGTTCCCCTTCTCGGCCATGACTGGTCGCAATACAATCACACCACACCATAGCCCATACTTGCTCTACTGTATTCCCTGGAACACATGTTCCCCTTCCCGGCCTAGACTGGTCCCCAACCATCACACCACTCCATAGCCAATACTTGCTCTAGACTAGTCCCTGGAACACGTGTTCCACTTCCCGGCCTTGACTTGTCCCCATACCATCACCACTCCATAGCCCATACTTGCTCTAGTCTCCTCCCTGGAACACGTGTTCAACTTCTCGGACTTGACTGGTCCCCATACCATCACACCACTCCACAGCCCATACTTGCTCTAGTCTACTCCCTGGAACACGTGTTCCCCTTCTTGGCCATGACTGGTCCCCTTAGCATCACAGCACTCCATAGCCCATACTTCCCTAGTCTACACCCTGGATCACATGTTCCCCTTCTCGTCCATGACTGGTCGCAATACCATCACACCACACCATAGCCCATACTTGCTCTACTGTCCTCCCTGGAACGTGTGTTCCCCTTCCCGGCCTAGACTGGTCTCCAACCATCACACCACTCCTTAGCCCATACTTGCTCTAGTCTACTCCCTGGAACACGTGTTCCCCTTCTAGGCCATGACTGGTCCCCATACCATCACACCACTCCATAGCCCATACTTGCTCAACTGTACTCCCTGGAAGACGTGTTCCCCTTCCCGGCCTAGACTGGTCACCAACCATCACACCACTCCATAGCCCATACTTGCTCTATTCTACTCCCTGGAACACGTGTTCCCCTTCTCGGCCATGACTAGTCCCCATATCATCACACCATTGCATAGCCCATACTTGCTCTAGTCTACTCCCTGGAACACGTGTTCCCCATCTCGGCATTGACTGGTCCCCTAAACCATCACACCACTCCAAAGCTCATTCTTGCTCTAGTCTGATCTCTGGAACACGTGTTCCCCTTCCCGGCCTTGACTGGTCCCCATACCATCACACAACCCCATTGGCCATACTTGCTCTAGTCTACTTCTCGGAACACGAGTTCCGCGTCTCGGCCATGACTTGTCCCCTTAGCATCACCCCACTCCATAGCCCATACCTGCTCTAGTCTATACCCTGGAACACGTGTTCCGCGTCTCGGCCTAGACTGGTCCCCAACCATCACAGCACTCCTTAGCCCATACTTGCCCTAGTCTACACCCTGGATCACATGTTCCCCTTCTCGGCCATGACTGGTCGCAATACCATCACACCACACCATAGCCCATACTTGCTCTACTGTACTCCCTGGAACATGTGTTCCCCTTCCCGGCCTAGACTGGTCCCCAACCATCACAACACTCCATAGCCCATACTTGCTCTAGTCTACTCCCTGGAACACGTGTCCCCTTCTAGGCCATGACTGGTCCCCATACCATCACACCACTCCATAGCCCATACTTGCTCAACTGTACTCCCTGGAAGACGTGTTCCCCTTCCCGGCCTAGACTGGTCTCCAACCATCACACCACTCCATAGCCCATACTTGCTCTATTCTACTCCCTGGAACACGTGTTCCCCTTCTCGGCCATGACTGGTCGCAATACCATCACACCACACCATAGCCCATACTTACTCTACTGTCCTCCCTGGAACATGTGTTCCCCTTCCCGGCCTAGACTGGTCCCCAACCATCACACCACTCCATAGCCCATACTTGCTCTAGTCTACTCCCTGGAACACGTGTTCCCCTTCTAGGCCATGACTGGTCCCCATACCATCACATCACTCCATAGCCCATACTTGCTCAACTGTACTCCCTGGAAGATGTGTTCCCCTTCCCGGCCTAGACTGGTCACCAACCATCACACCACTCCATAGCCCATACTTGCTCAATTCTACTCCCTGGATCACGTGTTCCCCTTCTCGGCCATGACTAGTCCCCATATCATCACACCACTGAATAGCCCGTACTTGCTCTAGTCTACTCCCTGGAACACGTGTTCCCCATCTCGGCATTGACTGGTCCCCTAAACCATCACACCACTCCAAAGATCATTCTTGCTCTAGTCTAATCTCTGGAACACGTGTTCCCCTTCCCGGCCTTGACTGGTCCCCATACCATCACACAACCCCATTGGCCATACTTGCTCTAGTCTACTTCTCGGAACACGAGTTCCGCGTCTCGGCCATGACTTGTCCCCTTAGCATCACCCCACTCCATAGCCATACCTGCTCTAGTCTATACCCTGGAACACGTGTTCCGCGTCTCGGCCTAGACTGGTCCCCAACCATCACACCACTCCATAGCCCATACTTGCTCTAGTCTATACCCTGGAACACGTGTTCAACTTCTCGTACTTGACTGGTTCCCATACTATCACTCCACTCCATAGCCCATACTTGCTCTAGACTACTCACTGGAACACGTGTTCCCCTTCTCGGCCATGACTGGTCCCCATACCATCTCACAACCCCATAGCCCATACTTGCTCTAGTCTACTCCCTGGAACACGTGTTCAACTTCTCGGACTTGACTGGTCCCCATACCATCACACCACTCCATAGCCCATACTTGCTCTAGTCTACACCCTGGAACACGTGTTCAACTTCTCGGACTTGACTGGTCCCCATACCATCACACCACTCCATAGCCCATACTTGCTCTAGTCTACTCCCTGGAACACGTGTTCCCCTTCTTGGCCATGACTGGTCCCCTTAGCATCACAGCACTCCATAGCCCATACTTGCCCTAGTCTACACCCTGGATCACATGTTCCCCTTCTCGGCCATGACTGGTCGCAATACCATCACACCACACCATAGCCCATACTTGCTCTACTGTACTCCCTGGAACATGTGTTCCCCTTCCCGGACTAGACTGGTCCCCAACCATCACAACACTCCATAGCCCATACTTGCTCTAGTCTACTCCCTGGAACACGTGTCCCCTTCTAGGCCATGACTGGTCCCCATACCATCACACCACTCCATAGCCCATACTTGCTCAACTGTACTCCCTGGAAGACGTGTTCCCCTTCCCGGCCTAGACTGGTCACCAACCATCACACCACTCCATAGCCCATACTTGCTCTTTTCTACTCCCTGGAACACGTGTTCCCCTGCTTGGCCATGACTGGTACCCTTAGCATCACAGCACTCCATAGCCCATACTTGCCCTAGTCTACACCCTGGATCACATGTTCCCCTTCTCGGCCATGAGTAGTCGCAATACCATCACACCACATCATAGCCCATACTTGCTCTACTGTACTCCCTGGAACATGTGTTCCCCTTATCGGCATTGACTGGTCCCCATACCATCACACCACTCCATAGCCCATACTTGCTCTAGTCTCAACCCTGGAACACGTGTTCCCCTTCCCGGCCTTGACTTGTCCCCATACCATCACACCACTCCATAGCCCATACTTGCTCTAGTCTACTCCCTGGAAGACGTGTTCCCCTTCCCGGCCTTGACTGGTCCCCATACCATCACCCCACCCGATAGCCCATACTTACTCTAGTCTTCTCCCTGGAACACGTGTTCCCCTTCCCAGCTTTGACTGCTCCCCAACCATCACACCACTCCGTAGCCCATTGTTGCTCTAGTTTACTCCATGGAACACCTGTTCCCCTTCTCGGCCATGACTAGTACCCATACCATCACACCACTACATAGCCCATACTTGCTCTAGTCTACTCCCTGGAACACGTGTTCCCCTTCTCAGCATTGAATGGTCCCCATACCATCACACCACTCCATAGCCCATACTTGCCCGAGTCTACATCCTGGAACACATGTTCCCCTTCTCGGCCATGACTGGTCCCGATAACATAACACCACCCCAGAGCCCATACTTGCTCTAGTCTACTCCTTGGAACACGTGTTCCACTTCCCGGCCTTGACTGCTCTCCATACCATCACACCACTCCAAAGCTCATACTTGCTCTAGTCTAATCCCTGGAACACGTGTTCCCATTCTAGGCCTTGACTGCTCCCCATACCATCACACCACTCCATAGCCCATACTTGCTCTAGTCTAAACCCTGGAACACGTGTTCCCCTTCCCGACCTTGACTTGTCCCCATACCATCACACCACTCCATAGCCCATACTTGCTCTAGTCTAAACCCTGGAACACGTGTTCCCCTTCCCGGCCTTGACTTGTCCCCATAACATCACTCCACTCCATAGCCCATACTTGCTCTAGTCTAAACCCTGGAACACGTGTTCCCCTTCCCGGCCTTGACTTGTCCCCATACCATCACACCACTCCATAGCCCATACTTGTTCTAGTCTCCTCCTTGGAACATGTATTCCCCTTCCCGGCCTTGACTGGTCCCATACGATCACGCCACCCCATAGCCCATACTTGCTCTAGTCAAAACCCTGGATCACGTGTTCCCTTTCCCGGCCTTGACTTGTCCCCATACCATCACACCACACCATAGCCCATACTTGTTCTAGTCTCCTCCTTGGAACATGTGTTCCCCTTCTAGGGCTTGACTGGTCCCCATACCATCACAGCACTCCATAGCCCATACTTGCTCTAGTCTAAACCCTGGAACACGTGTTCCCCTTCTAGGCCTTGACTGGTCCCCATACCATCACACCACTCCATAGCCCATACTTGCTCTTGTCTAAACCCTGGAACACGTGTTCCACTTCCCGGCCTTGACTGGTCCCCATACCATCACACCACTCCATAGCCCATACTTGCTCTTGTCTAAACCCTGGAACATGTGTTCCCCTTCTAGGCCTTGACTGGTCCCCATACCATCACACCACTCCATAGCCCATACTTGCTCTAGTCTAAACCCTGGAACACGTGTTCCCCTTCCCTGCCTTGACTTGTCCCCATACCATCACACCACTCCATAGCCCATACTTGCTCTAGTCTAAACCCTGGAACACGTGATCCCCTTCTAGGCCTTGACTGGTCCCCATACCATCACACCACTCCATAGCCCATACTTGCTCTAGTCTAAACCCTGGAACACGTGATCCCCTTCTAGGCCTTGACTGGTCCCCATACCATCACACCACTCCATAGCCAATACTTGCTCTAGTCTAACCCCTGGAACATGTGTTCCCCTTCCCAGCCTTGACTGGTCCCCATACCATCACACCACTCCATAGCCCATACTTGCTCTAGTCTGCTCCCTGCAACACGTGTTCCCCTTCCCGGCCATGACTTGTCCCCATACCATCAACACAACC
This sequence comes from Hypanus sabinus, assembly GCF_030144855.1. Classification (NCBI taxonomy): domain Eukaryota; kingdom Metazoa; phylum Chordata; class Chondrichthyes; order Myliobatiformes; family Dasyatidae; genus Hypanus; species Hypanus sabinus. Next base: position 629,618 of record NW_026779012.1, read on the forward strand.
CCATAACCCATAATTGCTCTAGTCTGCACCCTGGAGCACGTGTTCCCCTTCCCGGCCATGACTTGTCCCCATACCATCACACCACCCCATAACCCATTCTTGCTCTAGTCTACTCCCTGGAACTTGTGTTCCCCTTCTCGGCATTGACTGGTCCCCATACCATCACACCACTCCAAAGCTCATACTTGCTCTAGTCTAATTCCTGGAACACGTGTTCCCCTTCTAGGCCATGACTGGTCCCCAGACCATCACACCACTCCATAGCACATACTTGCTCTAGTCTACTCCCTGGAACACATGTTCCCCTTCTCGGCCATGACTGGTCCCCATACCATCACACCACCCCTTAGCCCATACTAGTTCTAGCCTACACCCTGGAACACGAGATCCCCTTCTCGGCATTGACTGGTCCCCATACTATCACACCACTCCAAGGCTCATTCTTGCTCTAGTCTACTCCCAGGATCAAATGTTCCCTTTCTCGGCCATGACTGGTCGCAATACCATCACACCACACCATAGCCCATACTTGCTCTACTGTACTCCCTGGAACACGTGTTCCCCTTCCCGGCCTAGACTGGTCCCCAACCATCACACCACTCCATAGCCAATACTTGCTCTAGTCTACTCCCTGCAACACATGTTCCCCTTCCCGGCCATGACTTGTCCCCATACCATCACACCACTCCATAACCCATACTTGCTCTAGTCTGCACCCTGGAGCACGTGTTCCCCTTCCCGGCCATGACTTGTCCCCATACCATGAACACAACCCCATAACCCATTCTTGCTCTAGTCTACTCCCTGGAACTTGTGTTCCCCTTCTCGGCATTGACTGGTCCCCATACCATCACACCACTCCAAAGCTCATACTTGCTCTAGTCTAATTCCTGGAACACGTGTTCCCCTTCTAGGCCATGACTGGTCCCCATACCATCACACCACTCCATAGCCCATTCTTGCTCTAGTCTACGACCTGGAACACCTGTTCCCCTTCTCGGCCATGACTGGTCCCGATACCATCACACCATTCCATAGCCCATACTTGCTCTAGTCTCCTCCCTGGAATATGTGTTCCCCATCCCGGCCTTGACTGGTCCCCATACGATCACACCACCCCATAGCCCATACTTGCTCCAGTCTACTCCCTGGAACACGTGTTCTGTTTCCCGGCCTTGACTTGTCCCCATACCATCACACCACTCCAATGCTCATACTTGCTCTAGTCTACTAACTGGAACACATGTCCCCCTTCCCGGCCTTGACTAGTCCCCATACAATCACACCACTCCATACCCATACTTGCTCTAGTCCATACCCTGGAACACGTGTTCAACTTCTCGGACTTGACTGGTCCCCATACCATCACACCACTCCATTGCCCATACTTGCTCTAGTCTACTCCCTGGAACACGTGTTCCCCTGCTTGGCCATGACTGGTACCCTTAGCATCACAGCACTCCATAGCCCATACTTGCCCTAGTCTACACCCTGGATCACATGTTCCCCTTCTCGGCCATGAGTAGTCGCAATACCATCACACCACATCATAGCCCATACTTGCTCTACTGTACTCCCTGGAACATGTGTTCCCCTTATCGGCATTGACTGGTCCCCATACCATCACACCACTCCATAGCCCATACTTGCTCTAGTCTCAACCCTGGAACACGTGTTCCCCTTCCCGGCCTTGACTTGTCCCCATACCATCACACCACTCCATAGCCCATACTTGCTCTAGTCTACTCCCTGGAAGACGTGTTCCCCTTCCCGGCCTTGACTGGTCCCCATACCATCACCCCACCCGATAGCCCATACTTACTCTAGTCTTCTCCCTGGAACACGTGTTCCCCTTCCCGGCTTTGACTGCTCCCCAACCATCACACCACTCCGTAGCCCATTGTTGCTCTAGTTTACTCCATGGAACACCTGTTCCCCTTCTCGGCCATGACTAGTACCCATACCATCACACCACTACATAGCCCATACTTGCTCTAGTCTACTCCCTGGAACACGTGTTCCCCTTCTCAGCATTGAATGGTCCCCATACCATCACACCACTCCATAGCCCATACTTGCCCGAGTCTACATCCTGGAACACATGTTCCCCTTCTCGGCCATGACTGGTCCCGATAACATAACACCACCCCAGAGCCCATACTTGCTCTAGTCTACTCCTTGGAACACGTGTTCCACTTCCCGGCCTTGACTGCTCTCCATACCATCACACCACTCCAAAGCTCATACTTGCTCTAGTCTAATCCCTGGAACACGTGTTCCCATTCTAGGCCTTGACTGCTCCCCATACCATCACACCACTCCATAGCCCATACTTGCTCTAGTCTAAACCCTGGAACACGTGTTCCCCTTCCCGACCTTGACTTGTCCCCATACCATCACACCACTCCATAGCCCATACTTGCTCTAGTCTAAACCCTGGAACACGTGTTCCCCTTCCCGGCCTTGACTTGTCCCCATAACATCACTCCACTCCATAGCCCATACTTGCTCTAGTCTAAACCCTGGAACACGTGTTCCCCTTCCCGGCCTTGACTTGTCCCCATACCATCACACCACTCCATAGCCCATACTTGTTCTAGTCTCCTCCTTGGAACATGTATTCCCCTTCCCGGCCTTGACTGGTCCCATACGATCACGCCACCCCATAGCCCATACTTGCTCTAGTCAAAACCCTGGATCACGTGTTCCCTTTCCCGGCCTTGACTTGTCCCCATACCATCACACCACACCATAGCCCATACTTGTTCTAGTCTCCTCCTTGGAACATGTGTTCCCCTTCTAGGGCTTGACTGGTCCCCATACCATCACAGCACTCCATAGCCCATACTTGCTCTAGTCTAAACCCTGGAACACGTGTTCCCCTTCTAGGCCTTGACTGGTCCCCATACCATCACACCACTCCATAGCCCATACTTGCTCTTGTCTAAACCCTGGAACACGTGTTCCACTTCCCGGCCTTGACTGGTCCCCATACCATCACACCACTCCATAGCCCATACTTGCTCTTGTCTAAACCCTGGAACATGTGTTCCCCTTCTAGGCCTTGACTGGTCCCCATACCATCACACCACTCCATAGCCCATACTTGCTCTAGTCTAAACCCTGGAACACGTGTTCCCCTTCCCTGCCTTGACTTGTCCCCATACCATCACACCACTCCATAGCCCATACTTGCTCTAGTCTAAACCCTGGAACACGTGATCCCCTTCTAGGCCTTGACTGGTCCCCATACCATCACACCACTCCATAGCCCATACTTGCTCTACTCTAATCACCGGAGAACGTGTTCCCCTTCTCGGCAATGACTGGTTCCCATATCATCACACCACTCCATAGCCCGTACTTGCTCTAGTCTTATCCCTGGAACACGTGTTCCCCTTCTAGGCCATGACTGGTCCCCATACGATCACACCACGCCATAGCCCATACTTGCTCTAGTCTACACCCTGGAACACGTGTTCCCCTTATCCGCTATGACTGGTCCCCATATCATCACACGACTCCATAGCCCATACTTGCTCTTGTCTACTCCCGGAACACGTGTTCCCCTTCTCGGCATTGAGTGGTTCCCATACCATCACACCACTCCATAGCCCATACTTGCACTAGTCTACTCCCAGGATCAAATGTTCCCTTTCTCGGCCATGACTGGTCGCAATACCATCACACCACACCATAGCCCATACTTGCTCTACTGTACTCCCTGGAACACGTGTTCCCCTTCCCGGCCTAGACTGGTCCCCATACCATCACACCACTCCATAGCCCATACTTGCTCTAGTCTACTCCTTGGAACACGTGTTCCCCTTCCCGGCCTAGACTGGTCCCCAACCATCACACCACTCCATAGCCAATACTTGCTCTAGTCTGCTCCCTGCAACACGTGTTCCCCTTCCCGGCCATGACTTGTCCCCATACCATCAACACAACCCCATAACCCATAATTGCTCTAGTCTGCACCCTGGAGCACGTGTTCCCCTTCCCGGCCATGACTTGTCCCCATACCATCACACCACTCCATAGCCCATACTAGTTCTAGCCTACACCCGGGAACACGAGATCCCCTTCTCGGCATTGACTGGTCCCCATACTATCACACCACTCCAAGGCTCATTCTTGCTCTAGTCTACTCCCAGGGTCAAATGTTCCCTTTCTCGGCCATGACTGGTCGCAATACCATCACACCACACCATAGCCCATACTTGCTCTACTGTACTCCCTGGAACACGTGTTCCCCTTCCCGGCCTAGACTGGTCCCCAACCATCACACCACTCCATAGCCAATACTTGCTCTAGTCTACTCCCTGCAACACATGTTCCCCTTCCCGGCCATGACTTGTCCCCATACCATCACACCACTCCATAACCCATACTTGCTCTAGTCTGCACCCTGGAGCACGTGTTCCCCTTCCCGGCCATGACTTGTCCCCATACTATCAACACAACCCCATAACCCATTCTTGCTCTAGTCTACTCCCTGGAACTTGTGTTCCCCTTCTCGGCATTGACTGGTCCCCATACCATCACACCACTCCAAAGCTCATACTTGCTCTAGTCTAATTCCTGGAACACGTGTTCCCCTTCTAGGCCATGACTGGTCCCCATACCATCACACCACTCCATAGCACATACTTGCTCTAGTCTACGACCTGGAACACATGTTCCCCTTCTCGGCCATGACTGGTCCCGATACCATCACACCATTCCATAGCCCATACTTGCTCTAGTCTCCTCCCTGGAATATGTGTTCCCCATCCCGGCCTTGACTGGTCCCCATACGATCACACCACCCCATAGCCCATACTTGCTCCAGTCTACTCCCTGGAACACGTGTTCTGTTTCCCGGCCTTGACTTGTTCCCATACCATCACACCACTCCAATGCTCATAGTTGCTCTAGTCTACTATGTGGAACACGTGTCCCCCTTCCCGGCCTTGACTAGTCCCCATACAATCACACGACTCCATACCCATACTTGCTCTAGTCTATACCCTGGAACACGTGTTCAACTTCTCGGACTTGACTGGTCCCCATACCATCACACCACTCCATAGCCCATACTTGCTCTAGTATACTCCCAGGAACACGTGTTCCCCTTCTTGGCCATGACTGGTACCCTTAGCATCACAGCACTCCATAGCCCCTACTTGCCCTAGTCTACACCCTGGATCACATGTTCCCCTTCTCGGCCATGACTGGTCGCAATACCATTACACCACACCATAGCCCATACTTGCTCTACTGTACTCCCTGGAACATGTGTTCCCCTTCTCGGTATTGACTGGTCCCCATACCATCACACCACTCCATAGCCCATACTTGCTCTAGTCTAAACCCTGGAACACGTGTTCCCCTTCCCGGCCTTGACTTGTCCCCATACCATCACACCACTCCATAGCCCATACTTGCTCTAGTCTACTCCCTGGAAGACGTGTTCCCCTTCCCGGCCTTGACGGGTCCCCATACCATCACACCACCCGATAGCCCATACTTGCTCTAGTCTACTCCCTGGAACACGTGTTCCCCTTCCCGGCCTTGACTGCTCCCCAACCATCTCACCACTCCATAGCCCATTGTTGCTCTAGTTTACTCCATGGAACACCTGTTCCCCTTCTCGGCCATGACTCGTCCCCATACCATCACACCACTCCATAGCCCATACTTGCTCTAGTCTAAACCCTGGAACAGGTGTTCCCCTTCCCGGCCATGACTTGTCCCCATACCATCACACCACCCCATAGCCCATACTTGCTCTAGTCAAAACCCTGGAACACGTGTTCCCCTTCCCGGCCTTGACTTGTGCCCATACCATCACACCAATCCATAGCCCATACTTGTTCTAGTCTCCTCCTTGGAACATGTGTTCCCCTTCTAGGGCTTGACTGGTCCCCATACCATCACACCACTCCATAGCCCATACTTGCTCTAGTCTAAACCCTGGAACACGTGTTCCCCTTCTAGGCCTTGACTGGTCCCCATACCATCACACCACTCCATAGTCCATACTTGCTCTTGTCTAAACCCTGGAACACGTGTTCCACTTCCCGGCCTTGACTGGTCCCCATACCATCACACCACTCCATAGCCCATACTTGCTCTTGTCTAAACCCTGGAACACGTGTTCCCCTTCTAGGCCTTGACTGGTCCCCATACCATCACACCACTCCATAGCCCATACTTGCTCTAGTCTAAACCCTGGAACACGTGTTCCCCTTCCTTGCCTTGACTTGTCCCCATACCATCACACCACTCCATAGCCCATACTTGCTCTAGTCTAAACCTGGAACACGTGATCCCCTTCTAGGCCTTGACTGGTCCCCATACCATCACACCACTCCATAGCCCATACTTGCTCTAGTCTAAACCCTGGAACACGTGTTCCCCTTCCCGGCCTTGACTTGTCCCCATACCATCACTCCACTCCATAGCCCATACTTATTCTAGTCTCCTCCTTGGAACATGTGTTCCCCTTCCCAGCCTTGACTGGTCCCCATACGATCACACCACCCCATAGCCCATACTTGCTCTAGTCTAAACCCTGGAACACGTGTTCCCCTTCCCGGCCTTGACTTGTCCCCATACCATCACTCCACTCCATAGCCCATACTTATTCTAGTCTCCTCCTTGGAACATGTGTTCCCCTTCCCAGCCTTGACTGGTCCACATACGATCACACCACCCCATAGCCCATACTTGCTCTTGTCTAAATCCTGGAACACGTGTTCCCCTTCTAGGCCTTGACTGGTCCCCATACCATCACACCACTCCATAGCCCATACTTGCTCTAGTCTAAACCCTGGAACACGTGTTCCCCTTCCCGGCCTTGACTTGTCCCCATACCATCACACCACTCCATAGCCCATACTTGCTCTAGTCTAAACCCTGGAACACGTGATCCCCTTCTAGGACTTGACTGGTCCCCATACCATCACTCCACTCCATAGCCCATACTTGCTCTAGTCTAAACCCTGGAACACGTGTTCCCCTTCCCGGCCTTGACTTGTCCCCATACCATCACACCACTCCATAGCCCATACTTGTTCTAGTCTCCTCCTTGGAACATGTGTTCCCCTTCTAGGGCTTGACTGGTCCCCATACGATCACACCACTCCATAGCCCATACTTGCTCTAGTCTAAACCCTGGAGCACGTGTTCCCCTTCTAGGCCATGACTGGTCCCCATACCATCACACCACTCCATAGCCCATACTTGCTCTAGTCTAAACCCTGGAGCACGTGTTCCCCTTCTAGGCCATGACTGGTACCCATACCATCACACCACTCCATAGCCCATGCTTGCTCTAGTCGAAACCCTGGAATACGTGTTCCCCTTCTACGCCTTGACTGGTCCCCATACCATCACACCACTCCATAGCCCATACTTGCTCTAGTCTAAACCCTGGAACACGTGTTCCCCTTCCCCGCCTTGAATTGTCCCCATTCCATCACACCACTCCATAGCCCATACTTGTTCTAGTCTCCTCCTTGGAACATGTGTTCCCCTTCTAGGCCTTGACTGGTCCCCATACCATCACACCACTCCATAGCCCATACTTGCTCTAGTATAAACCCTGGAACACGTGTTCCCCTTCCCGGCCTTGACTTGTCCCCATACCATCACACCACTCCATAGCCCATACTTGCTCTAGTCTAAACCCTGGAACACGTGTTCCCCTTCCCGGCCTTGACTTGTCCCCATACCATCACACCACTCCATAGCCCATACTTGTTCTAGTCTCCTCCTTGGAACATGTGTTCCCCTTCCCGGCCTTGACTGGTCCCCATACGATCACACCACCCCATAGCCCATACTTGCTCCAGTCTGCTCCCTGGAACACGTGTTCCACTTCCCGGCCTTGACTGGGCCCCATAACATCACACCACTCCATAGCCAATACTTGCTCTAGTCTAAACCCTGGAACACGTGTTCCCCTTCTAGGCCATGACTGGTCCCCATACCATCACACCACTCCATAGCCCATACTTGCTCTAGTCTAAACCCTGGAACACGTCTTCCCCTTCTAGGCCTTGACTGGTCCCCATACCATCACACCACTCCATAGCCCATACTTGTTCTAGTCTCCTCCTTGGAACATGTGTTCCCCTTCCCGGCCTTGACTGGTCCCCATACGATCACACCACCCCATAGCCCATACTTGCTCTAGTCTAAACCCTGGAACACGTGTTCCCCTTCCCGGCCTTGACTGGTCCCCAAACGATCACACCACCCCATAGCCCATACTTCCTCCAGTCTACTCCCTGGAACACGTGTTCCACTTCCCGGCCTTGACTGATCCCCATACCATCACACCACTACATAGCCCATACTTGCTCTTGTCTAAATCCTGGAACACGTGTTCCCCTTCTAGGCCTTGACTGGTCCCCATACCATCACACCACTCCATAGCCCATACTTGCTCTAGTCTAAACCCTGGAACACGTGTTCCCCTTCCCGGCCTTGACTTGTCCCCATACCATCACACCACTCCATAGCCCATACTTGCTCTAGTCTAAACCCTGGAACACGTGATCCCCTTCTAGGACTTGACTGGTCCCCATACCATCACACCACTCCATAGCCCATACTTGCTCTAGTCTAAACCCTGGAACACGTGTTCCCCTTCCCGGCCTTGACTTCTCCCCATACCATCACTGCACTCCATAGCCCATACTTGCTCTAGTCTAGACCCTGGAACACGTGTTCCCCTTCCCGGCCTTGACTTGTCCCCATACCATCACACCACTCCATAGCCCATACTTGTTCTAGTCTCCTCCTTGGAACATGTGTTCCCCTTCCCGGCCTTGACTGGTCCCCATACGATCACACCACCCCATAGCCCATACTTGCTCTAGTCAAAACCCTGGAACACGTGTTCCCCTTCCCGGCCTTGACTTGTCCCCATACCATCACACCACTCCATAGCCCATACTTGTTCTAGTCTCCTCCTTGGAACATGTGTTCCCCTTCTAGGGCTTGACTGATCCCCATACCATCACACCACTCCATAGCCCATACTTGCTCTAGTCTAAACCCTGGAACACGTGTTCCCCTTCCCGGCCTTGACTGGTCCCCATACCATCACACCACTCCATAGCCCATACTTGCTCTAGTCTAAACCCTGGAACACGTGTTCCCCTTCCCGGCCTTGACTTGTCTCCATACCATTACACCACTCCATAGCCCATACTTGTTCTAGTCTCCTCCTTGGAACATGTGTTCCCCTTCCCTGCCTTGACTGGTCCCCATACGATCACACCACCCGATAGCCCATACTTGCTCCAGTCTACTCCCTGGAACACGTGTTCCACTTCCCGGCCTTGACTGGTCCCCATACCATCACACCACTCCATAGCCCATACTTGCTCTAGTCTAAACCCTGGAGCACGTGTTCCCCTTCTAGGCCATGACTGGTCCCCATACCATCACACCACTCCATAGCCCATACTTGCTCTAGTCTAAACCCTGGAACACGTGTTCCCCTTCTAGGCCTTGACTGGTCCCCATACCATCACACCACTCCATAGCCCATACTTGCTCTAGTCTAAACCCTGGAACACGTGTTCCCCTTCCCGGCCTTGACTTGTCCCCATTCCATCACACCACTCCATAGCCCATACTTGTTCTAGTCTCCTCCTTGGAACATGTGTTCCCCTTCCCGGCCTTGACTGGTCCCCATACGATCACACCACTCCATAGCCCATACTTGCTCTAGTCTACTCCCTGGAACACGTGTTCCCCTTCCGGGCCTTGACTTGTCCCCATACCATCACACCACTCCATAGCCCATACTTGCCCTAGTCTAAACCCTGGAACACGTGTTCCCCTTCCCGGCCTTGACTGGTCCCCATACCATCACACCACTCCATAGCCCATACTTGCTCTAGTCTACTCCCTGGAACACGTGTTCCACTTCCCGGCCTTGACTGGTCCCCATACCATCAACACAACCCCATAACCCATACTTGCTCTAGTCTACTCTCTGGAACACGAGTTCCCCTTCCCGGCCTTAACTGGTCCCCATACCATCACCCCACCCCATAACCCATACTTGCTCTAGTCTACTCCCTGGAACACGTCTTCCCCTTCCCGGCCTTGACTGGTCCCCATACCATCACACCACTGCATAGCCCATACTTGCTCTAGTCGAATCCCTAGAACACCTGTTCCCCTTCTCGGCATTGACTGGTCCCCATACCATCACACCACTCCATAGCCCATACTTGCCGTAGTCTACATCCTGGAACACATGTTCCCCTTCTCGGCCATGACTGGTCCCGATAACATAACACCACTCCATAGCCCATACTTGCTCTAGTCTAAACCCTGAAACACGTGTTCCCCTTCCCGGCCTTGACTTGTCCCCATACCATCACACCACTCCATAGCCCATACTTGCTCTAGTCTAAACCCTGGAACACGTGATCCCCTTCTAGGACTTGACTGGTCCCCATACCATCACACCACTCCATAGCCCATACTTGCTCTAGTCTAAACCCTGGAACACGTGTTCCCCTTCCCGGCCTTGACTTGTCCCCATACCATCACTCCACTCCATAGCCCATACTTGCTCTAGTCTAAACCCTGGAACACGTGTTCCCCTTCCCGGCCTTGACTTGTCCCCATACCATCACACCACTCCATAGCCCATACTTGTTCTAGTCTCCTCCTTGGAACATGTGTTCCCCTTCCCGGCCTTGACTGGTCCCCATACGATCACACCACCCCATAGCCCATACTTGCTCTAGTCAAAACCCTGGAACACGTGTTCCCCTTCCCGGCCTTGACTTGTCCCCATACCATCACACCACTCCATAGCCCATACTTGTTCTAGTCTCCTCCTTGGAACATGTGTTCCCCTTCTAGGGCTTGACTGGTCCCCATACCATCACACCACTCCATAGCCCATACTTGCTCTAGTCTAAACCCTGGAACACGTGTTCCCCTTCCCGGCCTTGACTGGTCCCCATACCATCACACCACTCCATAGCCCATACTTGCTCTAGTCTAAACCCTGGAACACGTGTTCCCCTTCCCGGCCTTGACTTGTCTCCATACCATTACACCACTCCATAGCCCATACTTGTTCTAGTCTCCTCCTTGGAACATGTATTCCCCTTCCCTGCCTTGACTGGTCCCCATACGATCACACCACCCGATAGCCCATACTTGCTCCAGTCTACTCCCTGGAACACGTGTTCCACTTCCCGGCCTTGACTGGTCCCCATACCATCACACCACTCCATAGCCCATACTTGCTCTAGTCTAAACCCTGGAGCACGTGTTCCCCTTCTAGGCCATGACTGGTCGCCATACCATCACACCACTCCATAGCCCATACTTGCTCTAGTCTAAACCCTGGAACACGTGTTCCCCTTCTAGGCCTTGACTGGTCCCCATACCATCACACCACTCCATAGCCCATACTTGCTCTAGTCTAAACCCTGGAATACGTGTTCCCCTTCCCGGCCTTGACTTGTCCCCATTCCATCACACCACTCCATAGCCCATACTTGTTCTAGTCTCCTCCTTGGAACATGTGTTCCCCTTCCCGGCCTTGACTGGTCCCCATACGATCACACCACCCCATAGCCCATACTTGCTCCAGTTTACTCCCTGGAACACGTGTTCCACTTCCCGGCCTTGACTGGTCCCCGTACCATTACAGCACTCCATAGCCCATACTTGCTCTAGTCTAAACCCTGGAACACGTGTTCCCCTTCTAGGCCTTGACTGGTCCCCATACCATCACACCACTCCGTAGCCCATACTTGCTCTAGTCTAAACCCTGGAACACGTGTTCCCCTTCCCGGCCTTGACTTGTCCCCATACCATCACACCACTCCATAGCCCATACTTGTTCTAGTCTCTTCCTTGGAACATGTGTTCCCCTTCTAGGCCTTGACTGGTCCCCATACTATCACACCACTCCATAGCCCATACTTGCTCTAGTCTACTCCCTGGAACACGTGTTCCCCTTCCGGGCCTTGACTTGTCCCCATACCATCACACCACTCCATAGCCCATACTTGCCCTAGTCTAAACCCTGGAACACGTGTTCCCCTTCCCGGCCTTGACTGGTCCCCATACCATCACACCACTCCATAGCCCATACTTGCTCTAGTCTACTCCCTGGAACACGTGTTCCACTTCCCGGCCTTGACTGGTCCCCATACCATCAACATAACCCCATAACCCATACTTGCTCTAGTCTACTCTCTGGAACACGAGTTCCCCTTCCCGGCCTTAACTGGTCCCCATACCATCACCCCACCCCATAACCCATACTTGCTCTAGTCTACTCCCTGGAACACGTCTTCCCCTTCCCGGCCTTGACTGGTCCCCATACCATCACACCACTCCATAGCCCATACTTGCTCTAGTCGAATCCCTAGAACACCTGTTCCCCTTCTCGGCATTGACTGGTCCCCATAGCATCACACCACTCCATAGCCCATACTTGCCGTAGTCTACATCCTGGAACACATGTTCCCCTTCTCGGCCATGACTGGTCCCGATAACATAACACCACCCCATAGCCCATACTTGCTCTAGTCTACTCCTTGGAACACGTGTTCCACTTCCCGGCCTTGACTGCTCTCCATACCATCACACCACTCCAAAGCTCATACTTGCTCTAGTCTAATCCCTGGAGAACGTGTTCCCCTTCTCGGCAATGACTGGTTCCCATATCATCACACCACTCTATAGCCCGTACTTGCTCTAGTCTTATCCCTGGAACACGTGTTTCCCTTCTAGGCCATGACTGGTCCCCATACGATCACACCACGCCATAGCCCATACTTGCTCTAGTCTACTCCCTGGAACACGTGTTCCCCTTATCCGCTATGACTGGTCCCCATATCATCACACGACTCCATAGCCCATACTTGCTCTAGTCTACTCCCGGAACACGTGTTCCCCTTCTCGGCATTGACTGGTCCCCATACCATCATACCACTCCAAAGCTCATTCTTGCTCTAGTCTACTCCCAGGATCAAATGTTCCCTTTCTCGGCCATGACTGGTCGCAATACCATCACACCACACCATAGCCCATACTTGCTCTACTGTACTCCCTGGAACACGTGTTCCCCTTCCCGGCCTAGACTGGTCCCCAACCATCACACCACTCCATAGCCCATACTTGCTCTAGTCTAACCCCTGGAACATGTGTTCCCCTTCCCAGCCTTGACTGGTCCCCATACCATCACACCACTCCGTAGCCCATACTTGCTCTAGTCTAACCCCTGGAACATGTGTTCCCCTTCCCAGCCTTGACTGGTCCCCATACCATCACACCACTCCATAGCCAATACTTGCTCTAGTCTAACCCCTGGAACATGTGTTCCCCTTCCCAGCCTTGACTGGTCCCCATACCATCACACCACTCCATAGCCCATACTTGCTCTAGTCTGCTCCCTGCAACACGTGTTCCCCTTCCCGGCCATGACTTGTCCCCATACCATCAACACAACCCCATAACCCATAATTGCTCTAGTCTGCACCCTGGAGCACATGTTCCCCTTCCCGGCCATGACTTGTCCCCATACCATCACACCACGCCATAACCCATTCTTGCTCTAGTCTACTCCCTGGAACTTGTGTTCCCCTTCTCGGCATTGACTGGTCCCCATACCATCACACCACTCCAAAGCTCATACTTGCTCTAGTCTAATTCCTGGAACACGTGTTCCCCTTCTAGGCCATGACTGGTCCCCAGACCATCACACCACTCCATAGCACATACTTGCTCTAGTCTACTCCCTGGAACACGTGTTCCCCTTCTCGGCCATGACTGGTCCCCATACCATCACACCACCCCTTAGCCCATACTAGTTCTAGCCTACACCCTGGAACACGAGATCCCCTTCTCGGCATTGACTGGTCCCCATACTATCACACCACTCCAAGGCTCATTCTTGCTCTAGTCTACTCCCAGGATCAAATGTTCCCTTTCTCGGCCATGACTGGTCGCAATACCATCACACCACACCATAGCCCATACTTGCTCTACTGTACTCCCTGGAACACGTGTTCCCCTTCCCGGCCTAGACTGGTCCCCAACCATCACACCACTCCATAGCCAATACTTGCTCTAGTCTACTCCCTGCAACACATGTTCCCCTTCCCGGCCATGACTTGTCCCCATACCATCACACCACTCCATAACCCATACTTGCTCTAGTCTGCACCCTGGAGCACGTGTTCCCCTTCCCGGCCATGACTTGTCCCCATACCATGAACACAACCCCATAACCCATTCTTGCTCTAGTCTACTCCCTGGAACTTGTGTTCCCCTTCTCGGCATTGACTGGTCCCCATACCATCACACCACTCCAAAGCTCATACTTGCTCTAGTCTAATTCCTGGAACACGTGTTCCCCTTCTAGGCCATGACTGGTCCCCATACCATCACACCACTCCATAGCCCATACTTGCTCTAGTCTACGACCTGGAACACCTGTTCCCCTTCTCGGCCATGACTGGTCCCGATACCATCACACCATTCCATAGCCCATACTTGCTCTAGTCTCCTCCCTGGAATATGTGTTCCCCATCCCGGCCTTGACTGGTCCCCATACGATCACACCACCCCATAGCCCATACTTGCTCCAGTCTACTCCCTGGAACACGTGTTCTGTTTCCCGGCCTTGACTTGTCCCCATACCATCACACCACTCCAATGCTCATACTTGCTCTAGTCTACTAACTGGAACACGTGTCCCCCTTCCCGGCCTTGACTAGTCCCCATACAATCACACCACTCCATACCCATACTTGCTCTAGTCTATACCCTGGAACACGTGTTCAACTTCTCGGACTTGACTGGTCCCCATACCATCACACCACTCCATTGCCCATACTTGCTCTAGTCTACTCCCTGGAACACGTGTTCCCCTGCTTGGCCATGACTGGTACCCTTAGCATCACAGCACTCCATAGCCCATACTTGCCCTAGTCTACACCCTGGATCACATGTTCCCCTTCTCGGCCATGAGTAGTCGCAATACCATCACACCACACCATAGCCCATACTTGCTCTACTGTACTCCCTGGAACATGTGTTCCCCTTATCGGCATTGACTGGTCCCCATACCATCACACCACTCCATAGCCCATACTTGCTCTAGTCTCAACCCTGGAACACGTGTTCCCCTTCCCGGCCTTGACTTGTCCCCATACCATCACACCACTCCATAGCCCATACTTGCTCTAGTCTACTCCCTGGAAGACGTGTTCCCCTTCCCGGCCTTGACTGGTCCCCATACCATCACCCCACCCGATAGCCCATACTTGCTCTAGTCTTCTCCCTGGAACACGTGTTCCCCTTCCCGGCTTTGACTGCTCCCCAACCATCACACCACTCCATAGCCCATTGTTGCTCTAGTTTACTCCATGGAACACCTGTTCCCCTTCTCGGCCATGACTAGTACCCATACCATCACACCACTACATAGCCCATACTTGCTCTAGTCTACTCCCTGGAACACGTGTTCCCCTTCTCGGCATTGACTGGTCCCCATACCATCACACCACTCCATAGCCCATACTTGCCCGAGTCTACATCCTGGAACACATGTTCCCCTTCTCGGCCATGACTGGTCCCGATAACATAACACCACCCCAGAGCCCATACTTGCTCTAGTCTACTCCTTGGAACACGTGTTCCACTTCCCGGCCTTGACTGCTCTCCATACCATCACACCACTCCAAAGCTCATACTTGCTCTAGTCTAATCCCTGGAACACGTGTTCCCATTCTAGGCCTTGACTGCTCCCCATACCATCACACCACTCCATAGCCAATACTTGCTCTAGTCTAACCCCTGGAACATGTGTTCCCCTTCCCAGCCTTGACTGGTCCCCATACCATCACACCACTCCATAGCCCATACTTGCTCTAGTCTGCTCCCTGCAACACGTGTTCCCCTTCCCGGCCATGACTTGTCCCCATACCATCAACACAACCCCATAACCCATAATTGCTCTAGTCTGCACCCTGGAGCACGTGTTCCCCTTCCCGGCCATGACTTGTCCCCATACCATCACACCACCCCATAACCCATTCTTGCTCTAGTCTACTCCCTGGAACTTGTGTTCCCCTTCTCGGCATTGACTGGTCCCCATACCATCACACCACTCCAAAGCTCATACTTGCTCTAGTCTAATTCCTGGAACACGTGTTCCCCTTCTAGGCCATGACTGGTCCCCAGACCATCACACCACTCCATAGCACATACTTGCTCTAGTCTACTCCCTGGAACACGTGTTCCCCTTCTCGGCCATGACTGGTCCCCATACCATCACTCCACCCCTTAGCCCATACTAGTTCTAGCCTACACCCTGGAACACGAGATCCCCTTCTCGGCATTGACTGGTCCCCATACTATCACACCACTCCAAGGCTCATTCTTGCTCTAGTCTACTCCCAGGATCAAATGTTCCCTTTCTCGGCCATGACTGGTCGCAATACCATCACACCACACCATAGCCCATACTTGCTCTACTGTACTCCCTGGAACACGTGTTCCCCTTCCCGGCCTAGACTGGTCCCCAACCATCACACCACTCCATAGCCAATACTTGCTCTAGTCTACTCCCTGCAACACATGTTCCCCTTCCCGGCCATGACTTGTCCCCATACCATCACACCACTCCATAACCCATACTTGCTCTAGTCTGCACCCTGGAGCACGTGTTCCCCTTCCCGGCCATGACTTGTCCCCATACCATGAACACAACCCCATAACCCATTCTTGCTCTAGTCTACTCCCTGGAACTTGTGTTCCCCTTCTCGGCATTGACTGGTCCCCATACCATCACACCACTCCAAAGCTCATACTTGCTCTAGTCTAATTCCTGGAACACGTGTTCCCCTTCTAGGCCATGACTGGTCCCCATACCATCACACCACTCCATAGCCCATACTTGCTCTAGTCTACGACCTGGAACACCTGTTCCCCTTCTCGGCCATGACTGGTCCCGATACCATCACACCATTCCATAGCCCATACTTGCTCTAGTCTCCTCCCTGGAATATGTGTTCCCCATCCCGGCCTTGACTGGTCCCCATACGATCACACCACCCCATAGCCCATACTTGCTCCAGTCTACTCCCTGGAACACGTGTTCTGTTTCCCGGCCTTGACTTGTCCCCATACCATCACACCACTCCAATGCTCATACTTGCTCTAGTCTACTAACTGGAACACGTGTCCCCCTTCCCGGCCTTGACTAGTCCCCATACAATCACACCACTCCATACCCATACTTGCTCTAGTCTATACCCTGGAACACGTGTTCAACTTCTCGGACTTGACTGGTCCCCATACCATCACACCACTCCATTGCCCATACTTGCTCTAGTCTACTCCCTGGAACACGTGTTCCCCTGCTTGGCCATGACTGGTACCCTTAGCATCACAGCACTCCATAGCCCATACTTGCCCTAGTCTACACCCTGGATCACATGTTCCCCTTCTCGGCCATGAGTAGTCGCAATACCATCACACCACACCATAGCCCATACTTGCTCTACTGTACTCCCTGGAACATGTGTTCCCCTTATCGGCATTGACTGGTCCCCATACCATCACACCACTCCATAGCCCATACTTGCTCTAGTCTCAACCCTGGAACACGTGTTCCCCTTCCCTGCCTTGACTTGTCCCCATACCATCACACCACTCCATAGCCCATACTTGCTCTAGTCTACTCCCTGGAAGACGTGTTCCCCTTCCCGGCCTTGACTGGTCCCCATACCATCACCCCACCCGATAGCCCATACTTGCTCTAGTCTTCTCCCTGGAACACGTGTTCCCCTTCCCGGCTTTGACTGCTCCCCAACCATCACACCACTCCATAGCCCATTGTTGCTCTAGTTTACTCCATGGAACACGTGTTCCCCTTCTCGGCCATGACTAGTACCCATACCATCACACCACTACATAGCCCATACTTGCTCTAGTCTACTCCCTGGAACACGTGTTCCCCTTCTCGGCATTGACTGGTCCCCATACCATCACACAACTCCATAGCCCATACTTGCCCGAGTCTACATCCTGGAACACATGTTCCCCTTCTCGGCCATGACTGGTCCCGATAACATAACACCACCCCAGAGCCCATACTTGCTCTAGTCTACTCCTTGGAACACGTGTTCCACTTCCCGGCCTTGACTGCTCTCCATACCATCACACCACTCCAAAGCTCATACTTGCTCTAGTCTAATCCCTGGAACACGTGTTCCCATTCTAGGCCTTGACTGCTCCCCATACCATCACACCACTCCATAGCCCATACTTGCTCTAGTCTAAACCCTGGAACACGTGTTCCCCTTCCCGGCCTTGACTTGTCCCCATACCATCACACCACTCCATAGCCCATACTTGCTCTAGTCTAAACCCTGGAACACGTGTTCCCCTTCCCGGCCTTGACTTGTCCCCATAACATCACTCCACTCCATAGCCCATACTTGCTCTAGTCTAAACCCTGGAACACGTGTTCCCCTTCCCGGCCTTGACTTGTCCCCATACCATCACACCACTCCATAGCCCATACTTGTTCTAGTCTCCTCCTTGGAACATGTATTCCCCTTCCCGGCCTTGACTGGTCCCATACGATCACACCACCCCATAGCCCATACTTGCTCTAGTCAAAACCCTGGATCACGTGTTCCCCTTCCCGGCCTTGACTTGTCCCCATACCATCACACCACACCATAGCCCATACTTGTTCTAGTCTCCTCCTTGGAACATATGTTCCCCTTCTAGGGCTTGACTGGTCCTCATACCATCACACCACTCCATAGCCCATACTTGCTCTAGTCTAAACCCTGGAACACGTGTTCCCCTTCTAGGCCTTGACTGGTCCCCATACCATCACACCACTCCATAGCCCATACTTACTCTTGTCTAAACCCTGGAACACGTGTTCCCCTTCTAGGCCTTGAATGGTCCCCATACCATCACACCACTCCATAGCCCATACTTGCTCTAGTCTAAACCCTGGAACACGTGTTCCCCTTCCTTGCCTTGACTTGTCCCCATACCATCACACCACTCCATAGCCCATACTTGCTCTAGTCTAAACCCTGGAACACGTGATCCCCTTCTAGGCCTTGACTGGTCCCCATACCATCACACCACTCCATAGCCCATACTTGCTCTAGTCTAAACCCTGGAACACGTGTTCCCCTTCCCGGCCTTGACTTGTCCCCATACCATCACTCCACTCCATAGCCCATACTTGCTCTAGTCTAAACCCTGGAACACGTGTTCCCCTTCCCGGCCTTGACTTATCCCCATACCATCACACCACTCCATAGCCCATACTTGCTCTAGTCTAAACCCTGGAACACGTGATCCCCTTCTAGGACTTGACTGGTCCCCATACCATCACACCACTCCATAGCCCATACTTGCTCTAGTCTAAACTCTGGAACACGTGTTCCCCTTCCCGGCCTTGACTTGTCCCCATACCATCACTCCACTCCATAGCCCATACTTGCTCTAGTCTAAACCCTGGAACACGTGTTCCCCTTCCCGGCCTTGACTTGTCCCCATACCATCACACCACTCCATAGCCCATACTTGTTCTAGTCTCCTCCTTGGAACATGTGTTCCCCTTCTAGGGCTTGACTGGTCCCCATACCATCACACCACTCCATAGCCCATACTTGCTCTAGTCTAAACCCTGGAGCACGTGTTCCCCTTCTAGGCCATGACTGGTCCCCATACCATCACACCACTCCATAGCCCATACTTGCTCTAGTCTAAACCCTGGAGCACGTGTTCCCCTTCTAGGCCATGACTGGTCCCCATACCATCACACCACTCCATAGCCCATGCTTGCTCTAGTCGAAACCCTGGAATACGTGTTCCCCTTCTACGCCTTGACTGGTCCCCATACCATCACACCACTCCATAGCCCATACTTGCTCTAGTCTAAACCCTGGAACACGTGTTCCCCTTCCCCGCCTTGAATTGTCCCCATTCCATCACACCACTCCATAGCCCATACTTGTTCTAGTCTCCTCCTTGGAACATGTGTTCCCCTTCTAGGCCTTGACTGGTCCCCATACCATCACACCACTCCATAGCCCATACTTGCTCTAGTATAAACCCTGGAACACGTGTTCCCCTTCCCGGCCTTGACTTGTCCCAATACCATCACACCACTCCATAGCCCATACTTGCTCTAGTCTAAACCCTGGAACACGTGTTCCCCTTCCCGGCCTTGACTTGTCCCCATACCATCACACCACTCCATAGCCCATACTTGTTCTAGTCTCCTCCTTGGAACATGTGTTCCCCTTCCCGGCCTTGACTGGTCCCCATACGATCACACCACCCCATAGCCCATACTTGCTCCAGTCTACTCCCTGGAACACGTGTTCCACTTCCCGGCCTTGACTGGGCCCCATAACATCACACCACTCCATAGCCAATACTTGCTCTAGTCTAAACCCTGGAACACGTGTTCCCCTTCTAGGCCATGACTGGTCCCCATACCATCACACCACTCCATAGCCCATACTTGCTCTAGTCTAAACCCTGGAACACGTCTTCCCCTTCTAGGCCTTGACTGGTCCCCATACCATCACACCACTCCATAGCCCATACTTGTTCTAGTCTCCTCCTTGGAACATGTGTTCCCCTTCCCGGCCTTGACTGGTCCCCATACGATCACACCACCCCATAGCCCATACTTGCTCCAGTCTACTCCCTGGAACACGTGTTCCAATTCCCGGCCTTGACTGGTCCCCATACCATCACAGCACTCCACAGCCCATACTTGCTCTAGTCTAAACACTGGAACACGTGTTCCCCTTCCCGGCCTTGACTTGTCCCCATACCATCACACCACTCCATAGCCCATACTTGTTCTAGTCTCCTCCTTGGAACATGTGTTCCCCTTCTAGGGCTTGACTGGTCCCCATACCATCACACCACTCCATAGCCCATACTTGCTCTTGTCTAAACCCTGGAACACGTGTTCCACTTCCCGGCCTTGACTGGTCCCCATACCATCACACCACTCCATAGCCCATACTTGCTCTTGTCTAAACCCTGGAACACGTGTTCCCCTTCTAGGCCTTGACTGGTCCCCATACCATCACACCACTCCATAGCCCATACTTGCTCTAGTCTAAACCCTGGAACACGTGTTCCCCTTCCCTGCCTTGTCTTGTCCCCATACCATCACACCACTCCATAGCCCATACTTGCTCTAGTCTAAACCCTGGAACACGTGATCCCCTTCTAGGCCTTGACTGGTCCCCATACCATCACACCACTCCATAGCCCATACTTGCTCTAGTCGAAACCCTGGAACACGTGTTCCCCTTCTACGCCTTGACTGGTCCCCATACCATCACACTACTCCATAGCCCATACTTGCTCTAGTCTAAACCCTGGAACACGTGTTCCCCTTCCCGGCCTTGACTGGTCCCCAAACGATCACACCACCCCATAGCCCATACTTCCTCCAGTCTACTCCCTGGAACACGTGTTCCCCTTCCCGGCCTTGACTTGTCCCAATACCATCACACCACTCCATAGCCCATACTTGCTCTAGTCTAAACCCTGGAACACGTGTTCCCCTTCCCGGCCTTGACTTGTCCCCATACCATCACACCACTCCATAGCCCATACTTGCTCTAGTCTAAACCCTGGAACACGTGATCCCCTTCTAGGACTTGACTGGTCCGCATACCATCACACCACTCCATAGCCCATACTTGCTCTAGTCTAAACCCTGGAACACGTGTTCCCCTTCCCGGCCTTGACTTGTCCCCATACCATCACTCCACTCCATAGCCCATACTTGCTCTAGTCTAAACCCTGGAACACGTGTTCCCCTTCCCGGCCTTGACTTGTCCCCATACCATCACACCACTCCATAGCCCATACTTGTTCTAGTCTCCTCCTTGGAACATGTGTTCCCCTTCCCGGCCTTGACTGGTCCCCATACGATCACACCACCCCATAGCCCATACTTGCTCTAGTCAAAACCCTGGAACACGTGTTCCCCTTCCCGGCCTTGACTTGTCCCCATACCATCACACCACTCCATTGCCCATACTTGTTCTAGTCTCCTCCTTGGAACATGTGTTCCCCTTCTAGGGCTTGACTGGTCCCCATACGATCACACCACCCCATAGCCCATACTTGCTCCAGTCTACTCCCTGGAACACGTGTTCCACTTCCCGGCCTTGACTGGTCCCCATACCATCACACCACTCCATAGCCCATACTTGCTCTAGTCTAAACCCTGGAGCACGTGTTCCCCTTCTAGGCCATAACTGGTCCCCATACCATCACACCACTCCATAGCCCATACTTGCTCTAGTCTAAACCCTGGAACACGTGTTCCCCTTCTAGGCCTTGACTGGTCCCCATACCATCACACCACTCCATAGCCCATACTTGATCTAGTCTAAACCCTGGAACACGTGTTCCCCTTCCCGGCCCTGACTTGTCCCCATTCCATCACACCACTCCATAGCCCATACTTGTTCTAGTCTCCTCCTTGGAACATGTGTTCCCCTTCCCGGCCTTGACTGGTCCCCATACGATCACACCACCCCATAGCCCATACTTGCTCCAGTTTACTCCCTGGAACACGTGTTCCACTTCCCGGCCTTGACTGGTCCCCGTACCATTACAGCACTCCATAGCCCATACTTGCTCTAGTCTAAACCCTGGAACACGTGTTCCCCTTCTAGGCCTTGACTGGTCCCCATACCATCACACCACTCCGTAGCATATACTTGCTCTAGTCTAAACCCTGGAACACGTGTTCCCCTTCCCGGCCTTGACTTGTCCCCATACCATCACACCACTCCATAGCCCATACTTGTTCTAGTCTCTTCCTTGGAACATGTGTTCCCCTTCTAGGCCTTGACTGGTCCCCATACTATCACACCACTCCATAGCCCATACTTGCTCTAGTCTACTCCCTGGAACACGTGTTCCCCTTCCGGGCCTTGACTTGTCCCCATACCATCACACCACTCCATAGCCCATACTTGCCCTAGTCTAAACCCTGGAACACGTGTTCCCCTTCCCGGCCTTGACTTGTCCCCATACCATCACGCCACTCCATAGCCCATACTTGTTCTAGTCTCCTCCTTGGAACATGAGTTCCCCTTCCCGGCCTTGACTGGTTCCCATACGATCACACCACCCCATAGCCCATACTTGCTCCAGTGTACTCCCTGGAACACGTGTTCCACTTCCCGGCCTTGACTGGTCCCCATACCATCACACCACTCCATAGCCCATACTTGCTCTAGTCTAAACCCTGGAACACGTGTTCCACTTCAAGGCCTTGACTGGTCCCCATACCATCACACCACTCCATAGCCCATACTTGCTCTAGTCTAAACCCTGGAGCACGTGTTCCCCTTCTAGGCCATGACTGGTCCCCATACCATCACACCACTCCATAGCCCATACTTGCTCTAGTCTAAACCCTGGAACACGTGTTCCCCTTCTAGGCCTTGACTGGTCCCCATCCCATCACACCACTCCATAGCCCATACTTGCTCTAGTCTAAACCCTGGAACACGTGTTCCCCTTCCCGGCCTTGACTTGTCCCCATTCCATCACACCACTCCATAGCCCATACTTGCTCTAGTCTACTCCTTGGAACACGTGTTCCACTTCCCGGCCTTGACTGCTCTCCATACCATCACACCACTCCAAAGCTCATACTTGCTCTAGTCTAATCCCTGGAACACGTGTTCCCATTCTAGGCCTTGACTGCTCCCCATACCATCACACCACTCCATAGCCCATACTTGCTCTAGTCTAAACCCTGGAACACGTGTTCCCCTTCCCGGCCTTGACTTGTCCCCATACCATCACACCACACCATAGCCCATACTTGTTCTAGTCTCCTCCTTGGAACATATGTTCCCCTTCTAGGGCTTGACTGGTCCCCATACCATCACACCACTCCATAGCCCATACTTGCTCTAGTCTAAACCCTGGAACACGTGTTCCCCTTCTAGGCCTTGACTGGTCCCCATACCATCACACCACTCCATAGCCCATACTTGCTCTTGTCTAAACCCTGGAACACGTGTTCCCCTTCTAGGCCTTGAATGGTCCCCATACCATCACACCACTCCATAGCCCATACTTGCTCTAGTCTAAACCCTGGAACACGTGTTCCCCTTCCTTGCCTTGACTTGTCCCCATACCATCACACCACTCCATAGCCCATACTTGCTCTAGTCTAAACCCTGGAACACGTGATCCCCTTCTAGGCCTTGACTGGTCCCCATACCATCACACCACTCCATAGCCCATACTTGCTCTAGTCTAAACCCTGGAACACGTGTTCCCCTTCCCGGCCTTGACTTGTCCCCATACCATCACTCCACTCCATAGCCCATACTTGCTCTAGTCTAAACCCTGGAACACGTGTTCCCCTTCCCGGCCTTGACTTATCCCCATACCATCACACCACTCCATAGCCCATACTTGCTCTAGTCTAAACCCTGGAACACGTGATCCCCTTCTAGGACTTGACTGGTCCCCATACCATCACACCACTCCATAGCCCATACTTGCTCTAGTCTAAACTCTGGAACACGTGTTCC
This sequence comes from Hypanus sabinus, assembly GCF_030144855.1. Classification (NCBI taxonomy): domain Eukaryota; kingdom Metazoa; phylum Chordata; class Chondrichthyes; order Myliobatiformes; family Dasyatidae; genus Hypanus; species Hypanus sabinus. The sequence goes on from NW_026779012.1 coordinate 654,250, forward strand.
CCTTCCCGGCCTTGACTTGTCCCCATACCATCACTCCACTCCATAGCCCATACTTGCTCTAGTCTAAACCCTGGAACACGTGTTCCCCTTCCCGGCCTTGACTTGTCCCCATACCATCACACCACTCCATAGCCCATACTTGTTCTAGTCTCCTCCTTGGAACATGTGTTCCCCTTCTAGGGCTTGACTGGTCCCCATACCATCACACCACTCCATAGCCCATACTTGCTCTAGTCTAAACCCTGGAGCACGTGTTCCCCTTCTAGGCCATGACTGGTCCCCATACCATCACACCACTCCATAGCCCATACTTGCTCTAGTCTAAACCCTGGAGCACGTGTTCCCCTTCTAGGCCATGACTGGTCCCCATACCATCACACCACTCCATAGCCCATGCTTGCTCTAGTCGAAACCCTGGAATACGTGTTCCCCTTCTACGCCTTGACTGGTCCCCATACCATCACACCACTCCATAGCCCATACTTGCTCTAGTCTAAACCCTGGAACACGTGTTCCCCTTCCCCGCCTTGAATTGTCCCCATTCCATCACACCACTCCATAGCCCATACTTGTTCTAGTCTCCTCCTTGGAACATGTGTTCCCCTTCTAGGCCTTGACTGGTCCCCATACCATCACACCACTCCATAGCCCATACTTGCTCTAGTATAAACCCTGGAACACGTGTTCCCCTTCCCGGCCTTGACTTGTCCCAATACCATCACACCACTCCATAGCCCATACTTGCTCTAGTCTAAACCCTGGAACACGTGTTCCCCTTCCCGGCCTTGACTTGTCCCCATACCATCACACCACTCCATAGCCCATACTTGTTCTAGTCTCCTCCTTGGAACATGTGTTCCCCTTCCCGGCCTTGACTGGTCCCCATACGATCACACCACCCCATAGCCCATACTTGCTCCAGTCTACTCCCTGGAACACGTGTTCCACTTCCCGGCCTTGACTGGGCCCCATAACATCACACCACTCCATAGCCAATACTTGCTCTAGTCTAAACCCTGGAACACGTGTTCCCCTTCTAGGCCATGACTGGTCCCCATACCATCACACCACTCCATAGCCCATACTTGCTCTAGTCTAAACCCTGGAACACGTCTTCCCCTTCTAGGCCTTGACTGGTCCCCATACCATCACACCACTCCATAGCCCATACTTGTTCTAGTCTCCTCCTTGGAACATGTGTTCCCCTTCCCGGCCTTGACTGGTCCCCATACGATCACACCACCCCATAGCCCATACTTGCTCCAGTCTACTCCCTGGAACACGTGTTCCAATTCCCGGCCTTGACTGGTCCCCATACCATCACAGCACTCCACAGCCCATACTTGCTCTAGTCTAAACACTGGAACACGTGTTCCCCTTCCCGGCCTTGACTTGTCCCCATACCATCACACCACTCCATAGCCCATACTTGTTCTAGTCTCCTCCTTGGAACATGTGTTCCCCTTCTAGGGCTTGACTGGTCCCCATACCATCACACCACTCCATAGCCCATACTTGCTCTTGTCTAAACCCTGGAACACGTGTTCCACTTCCCGGCCTTGACTGGTCCCCATACCATCACACCACTCCATAGCCCATACTTGCTCTTGTCTAAACCCTGGAACACGTGTTCCCCTTCTATGCCTTGACTGGTCCCCATACCATCACACCACTCCATAGCCCATACTTGCTCTAGTCTAAACCCTGGAACACGTGTTCCCCTTCCCTGCCTTGTCTTGTCCCCATACCATCACACCACTCCATAGCCCATACTTGCTCTAGTCTAAACCCTGGAACACGTGATCCCCTTCTAGGCCTTGACTGGTCCCCATACCATCACACCACTCCATAGCCCATACTTGCTCTAGTCGAAACCCTGGAACACGTGTTCCCCTTCTACGCCTTGACTGGTCCCCATACCATCACACTACTCCATAGCCCATACTTGCTCTAGTCTAAACCCTGGAACACGTGTTCCCCTTCCCGGCCTTGACTGGTCCCCAAACGATCACACCACCCCATAGCCCATACTTCCTCCAGTCTACTCCCTGGAACACGTGTTCCACTTCCCGGCCTTGACTGATCCCCATACCATCACACCACTCCATAGCCCATACTTGCTCTTGTCTAAATCCTGGAACACGTGTTCCCCTTCTAGGCCTTGACTGGTCCCCATACCATCACACCACTCCATAGCCCATACTTGCTCTAGTCTAAACCCTGGAACACGTGTTCCCCTTCCCGGCCTTGACTTGTCCCCATACCATCACACCACTCCATAGCCCATACTTGCTCTAGTCTAAACCCTGGAACACGTGATCCCCTTCTAGGACTTGACTGGTCCCCATACCATCACACCACTCCATAGCCCATACTTGCTCTAGTCTAAACCCTGGAACACGTGTTCCCCTTCCCGGCCTTGACTTGTCCCCATACCATCACTCCACTCCATAGCCCATACTTGCTCTAGTCTAAACCCTGGAACACGTGTTCCCCTTCCCGGCCTTGACTTGTCCCCATACCATCACACCACTCCATAGCCCATACTTGTTCTAGTCTCCTCCTTGGAACATGTGTTCCCCTTCCCGGCCTTGACTGGTCCCCATACGATCACACCACCCCATAGCCCATACTTGCTCTAGTCAAAACCCTGGAACATGTGTTCCCCTTCCCGGCCTTGACTTGTCCCCATACCATCACACCACTCCATTGCCCATACTTGTTCTAGTCTCCTCCTTGGAACATGTGTTCCCCTTCTAGGGCTTGACTGGTCCCCATACGATCACACCACCCCATAGCCCATACTTGCTCCAGTCTACTCCCTGGAACACGTGTTCCACTTCCCGGCCTTGACTGGTCCCCATACCATCACACCACTCCATAGCCCATACTTGCTCTAGTCTAAACCCTGGAGCACGTGTTCCCCTTCTAGGCCATAACTGGTCCCCATACCATCACACCACTCCATAGCCCATACTTGCTCTAGTCTAAACCCTGGAACACGTGTTCCCCTTCTAGGCCTTGACTGGTCCCCATACCATCACACCACTCCATAGCCCATACTTGATCTAGTCTAAACCCTGGAACACGTGTTCCCCTTCCCGGCCTTGACTTGTCCCCATTCCATCACACCACTCCATAGCCCATACTTGTTCTAGTCTCCTCCTTGGAACATGTGTTCCCCTTCCCGGCCTTGACTGGTCCCCATACGATCACACCACCCCATAGCCCATACTTGCTCCAGTTTACTCCCTGGAACACGTGTTCCACTTCCCGGCCTTGACTGGTCCCCGTACCATTACAGCACTCCATAGCCCATACTTGCTCTAGTCTAAACCCTGGAACACGTGTTCCCCTTCTAGGCCTTGACTGGTCCCCATACCATCACACCACTCCGTAGCCCATACTTGCTCTAGTCTAAACCCTGGAACACGTGTTCCCCTTCCCGGCCTTGACTTGTCCCCATACCATCACACCACTCCATAGCCCATACTTGTTCTAGTCTCTTCCTTGGAACATGTGTTCCCCTTCTAGGCCTTGACTGGTCCCCATACTATCACACCACTCCATAGCCCATACTTGCTCTAGTCTACTCCCTGGAACACGTGTTCCCCTTCCGGGCCTTGACTTGTCCCCATACCATCACACCACTCCATAGCCCATACTTGCCCTAGTCTAAACCCTGGAACACGTGTTCCCCTTCCCGGCCTTGACTTGTCCCCATACCATCACGCCACTCCATAGCCCATACTTGTTCTAGTCTCCTCCTTGGAACATGAGTTCCCCTTCCCGGCCTTGACTGGTTCCCATACGATCACACCACCCCATAGCCCATACTTGCTCCAGTGTACTCCCTGGAACACGTGTTCCACTTCCCGGCCTTGACTGGTCCCCATACCATCACACCACTCCATAGCCCATACTTGCTCTAGTCTAAACCCTGGAACACGTGTTCCACTTCAAGGCCTTGACTGGTCCCCATACCATCACACCACTCCATAGCCCATACTTGCTCTAGTCTAAACCCTGGAGCACGTGTTCCCCTTCTAGGCCATGACTGGTCCCCATACCATCACACCACTCCATAGCCCATACTTGCTCTAGTCTAAACCCTGGAACACGTGTTCCCCTTCTAGGCCTTGACTGGTCCCCATCCCATCACACCACTCCATAGCCCATACTTGCTCTAGTCTAAACCCTGGAACACGTGTTCCCCTTCCCGGCCTTGACTTGTCCCCATTCCATCACACCACTCCATAGCCCATACTTGTTCTAGTCTCCTCCTTGGAACATGTGTTCCCCTTCCCGGCCTTGACTGGTCCCCATACCATCACACCACCCCATAGCCCATACTTGCTCCAGTTTACTCCCTGGAACACGTGTTCCACGTCCCGGCCTTGACTGGTCCCCGTACCATTACAGCACTCCATAGCCCATACTTGCTCTAGTCTAAACCCTGGAACACGTGTTCCCCTTCTAGGCCTTGACTGGTCCCCATACCATCACACCACTCCGTAGCCCATACTTGCTCTAGTCTAAACCCTGGAACACGTGTTCCCCTTCCCGGCCTTGACTTGTCCCCATACCATCACACCACTCCATAGCCCATACTTGTTCTAGTCTCTTCCTTGGAACATGTGTTCCCCTTCTAGGCCTTGACTGGTCCCCATACTATCACACCACTCCATAGCCCATACTTGCTCTAGTCTACTCCCTGGAACACGTGTTCCCCTTCCGGGCCTTGACTTGTCCCCATACCATCACACCACTCCATAGCCCATACTTGCCCTAGTCTAAACCCTGGAACACGTGTTCCCCTTCCCGGCCTTGACTTGTCCCCATACCATCACGCCACTCCAAAGCCCATACTTGTTCTAGTCTCCTCCTTGGAACATGTGTTCCCCTTCCCGGCCTTGACTGGTTCCCATATGATCACACCACCCCATAGCCCATACTTGCTCCAGTGTACTCCCTGGAACACGTGTTCCACTTCCCGGCCTTGACTGGTCCCCATACCATCACACCACTCCATAGCGCATACTTGCTCTAGTCTAAACCCTGGAACACGTGTTCCACTTCAAGGCCTTGACTGGTCCCCATACCATCACACCACTCCATAGCCCATACTTGCTCTAGTCTAAACCCTGGAACACGTGTTCCCCTTCCCGGCCTTGACTTGTCCCCATACCATCACACCACTCCATAGCCCATACTTGCTCTAGTCTAAACCCTGGAACACGTGTTCCCCTTTCCGGCCTTGACTTGTCCCCATACCATCACACCACTCCATGGCCCATACTTGCTCTAGTCTAAACCCTGGAACATGTGTTCCCCTTCCCGGCCTTGACTTGTCCCCATACCATCACACCACTCCATAGCCCATACTTGTTCTAGTCTCCTCCTTGGAACATGTGTTCCCCTTCCCGGCCTTGACTTGTCCCCATACCATCACACCACTCCATAGCCCATACTTGCTCCAGTCTACTCCCTGGAACACGTGTTCCACTTCCAGGCCTTGACTGGTCCCCATACCATCACACCACTCCATAGCCCATACTTGCTCTAGTCTAAACCCTGGAACACGTGTTCCCCTTCCCGGCCTTGACATGTCCCCATACCATCACACCACTCCATAGCCCATACTTGTTCTAGTCTCCTCCTTGGAACATGTGTTCCCCTTCCCGGCCTTGACTGGTCCCCATACGATCACACCACCCCATAGCCCATACTTCCTCCAGTCTACTCCCTGGAACACGTGTTCCACTTCCCGGCCTTGACTGATCCCCATACCATCACACCACTCCATAGCCCATACTTGCTCTTGTCTAAATCCTGGAACACGTGTTCCCCTTCCAGGCCTTGACTGGTCCCCATACCATCACACCACTCCATAGCCCATACTTGCTCTAGTCTAAACCCAGGAACACGTGTTCCCCTTCCCGGCCTTGACTTGTCCCCATACCATCACACCACTCCATAGCCCATACTTGCTCTATTCTAAACCCTGGAACATGTGATCCCCTTCTAGGACTTGACTGGTCCCCATACCATTACACCACTCCATAGCCCATACTTGCTCTAGTCTAAACCCTGGAACACGTGTTCCCCTTCCCGGCCTTGACTTGTCCCCATACCATCACTCCACTCCATAGCCCATACTTGCTCTAGTCTAAACCCTGGAACACGTGTTCCCCTTCCCGGCCTTGACTTGTTCCCATATCATCACACCACTCCATAGCCCATACTTGTTCTAGTCTCCTCCTTGGAACATGTGTTCCCCTTCCCGGCCTTGACTGGTCCCCATACGATCACACCACCCCATAGCCCATACTTCCTCCAGTCTACTCCCTGGAACACGTGTTCCACTTCCCGGCCTTGACTGATCCCCATACCATCACACCACTCCATAGCCCATACTTGCTCTTGTCTAAATCCTGGAACACGTGTTCCCCTTCCAGGCCTTGACTGGTCCCCATACCATCACACCACTCCATAGCCCATACTTGCTCTAGTCTAAACCCTGGAACACGTGTTACCCTTCCCGGCCTTGACTTGTCCCCATACCATCACACCACTCCATAGCCCATACTTGCTCTATTCTAAACCCTGGAACATGTGATCCCCTTCTAGGACTTGACTGGTCCCCATACCATTACACCACTCCATAGCCCATACTTGCTCTAGTCTAAACCCTGGAACACGTGTTCCCCTTCCCGGCCTTGACTTGTCCCCATACCATCACTCCACTCCATAGCCCATACTTGCTCTAGTCTAAACCCTGGAACACGTGTTCCCCTTCCCGGCCTTGACTTGTTCCCATATCATCACACCACTCCATAGCCCATACTTGTTCTAGTCTCCTCCTTGGAACATGTGTTCCCCTTCCCGGCCTTGACTGGTCCCCATACGATCAAACCACCCGATAGCCCATACTTGCTCTAGTCTAAACCCTGGAACACGTGTTCCCCTTCCTGGCCTTGACTTGTCCCCATACCATCACACCACTCCATAGCCCATACTTGTTCTAGTCTCCTCCTTGGAACATGTGTTCCCCTTCTAGGGCTTGACTGGTCCCCATACCATCACACCACTCCATAGCCCATACTTTCTCTAGTCTAAACCCTGGAACACGTGTTCCCCTTCTAGGCCTTGACTGGTCCCCATACCATCACACCACTCCATAGCCCATACTTGCTCTTGTCTAAACCTTGGAACACGTGTTCCACTTCCCGGCCTTGACTGGTCCCCATACCATCACATCACCCCATAGCCCATACTTGCTCTTGTCTAAACCCAGGAACACGTGTTCCCCTTCTAGTCCTTGACTGGTCCCCATACCATCTCACCACTCCATAGCCCATATTTGCTGTAGTCTAAACCCTGGAACACGTGTTCCCTTCCCTGCCTTGACTTGTCTCCATACCATCACACCACTCCATAGCCCATACTTGCTCTAGTCTAAACCCTGGAACACGTGTTCCCCTTCCCGGCCTTGACTTGTCCCCATACCATCACTCCACTCCATAGCCCATACTTGCTCTAGTCTAAACCCTGGAACACGTGTTCCCCTTCCCGGCCTTGACTTGTCCCCATACCATCGCACCACTCCATAGCCCATACTTATTCTAGTCTCCTCCTTGGAACATGTGTTCCCCTTCCCAGCCTTGACTGGTCCCCATACGATCACACCACCCCATAGCCCATACTTGCTCTAGTCTAAACCCTGGAACACGTGTTCACCTTCCCGGCCTTGACATGTCCCCATACCATCACACCACTCCATAGCCCATACTTGTTCTAGTCTCCTCCTTGGAACATGTGTTCCCCTTCCCGGCCTTGACTGGTCCCCATACGATCACACCACCCCATAGCCCATACTTGCTCCAGTCTACTCCCTGGAACACGTGTTCCACTTCCCGGCCTAGACTGGTCCCCATACCATTACAGCACTCCATAGCCCATACTTGCTCTAGTCTAAACACTGGAACACGTGTTCCCCTTCCCGGCCTTGACTGGTCCCCATACCATCACACCACTCCATCGCCCATACTTGCTCTAGTCTAAACCCTGGAACACGTGTTCCCCTTCAAGGCCTTGACTGGTCCCCATACCATCACACCACTCCATAGCCCGTACTTGCTCTAGTCTAAACCCTGGAACACGTGTTCCCCTTCCCTGCCTTGACTTGTCCCCATACCATCACACCACTCCATAGCCCATACTTGCTCTAGTCTAAACCCTGGAACACGTGTTCCCCTTCCCGGCCTTGACTTGTCCCCATACCATCACACCACTCCATAGCCCATACTTGCTCTAGTCTAAACCCTGGAACACGTGTTCCCCTTTCCGGCCTTGACTTGTCCCCATACCATCACACCACTCCATGGCCCATACTTGCTCTAGTCTAAACCCTGGAACATGTGTTCCCCTTCCCGGCCTTGACTTGTCCCCATACCATCACACCACTCCATAGCCCATACTTGTTCTAGTCTCCTCCTTGGAACATGTGTTCCCCTTCCCGGCCTTGACTTGTCCCCATACCATCACACCACTCCATAGCCCATACTTGTTCTAGTCTCCTCCTTGGAACATGTGTTCCCCTTCCCAGCCTTGACTGGTCCCCATACGATCACACCACCCCATAGCCCATAGTTGCTCAAGTCTACTCCCTGGAACACGTGTTCCACTTCCCGGCCTTGACTGGTCCCCATACCATCACACCACTCCATAGCCCATACTTGCTCTAGTCTAAACCCTGGAACACGTGTTCCCCTTCCCGGCCTTGACTTGTCCCCATACCATCACACCACTCCATAGCCCATACTTGTTCTAGTCTCCTCCTTGGAACATGTGTTCCCCTTCCCGGCCTTGACTGGTCCCCATACGATCACACCACCCCATAGCCCATACTTCCTCCAGTCTACTCCCTGGAACACGTGTTCCACTTCCCGGCCTTGACTGATCCCCATACCATCACACCACTCCATAGCCCATACTTGCTCTTGTCTAAATCCTGGAACACGTGTTCCCCTTCCAGGCCTTGACTGGTCCCCATACCATCACACCACTCCATAGCCCATACTTGCTCTAGTCTAAACCCTGGAACACGTGTTCCCCTTCCCGGCCTTGACTTGTCCCCATACCATCACACCACTCCATAGCCCATACTTGCTCTATTCTAAACCCTGGAACATGTGATCCCCTTCTAGGACTTGACTGGTCCCCATACCATTACACCACTCCATAGCCCATACTTGCTCTAGTCTAAACCCTGGAACACGTGTTCCCCTTCCCGGCCTTGACTTGTCCCCATACCAACCCTCCACTCCATAGCCCATACTTGCTCTAGTCTAAACCCTGGAACACGTGTTCCCCTTCCCGGCCTTGACTTGTCCCCATATCATCACTCCACTCCATAGCCCATACTTGTTCTAGTCTCCTCCTTGGAACATGTGTTCCCCTTCCCGGCCTTGACTGGTCCCCATACGATCAAACCACCCGATAGCCCATACTTGCTCTAGTCTAAACCCTGGAACACGTGTTCCGCTTCCTGGCCTTGACTTGTCCCCATACCATCACACCACTCCATAGCCCATACTTGTTCTAGTCTCCTCCTTGGAACATGTGTTCCCCTTCTAGGGCTTGACTGGTCCCCATACCATCACACCACTCCATAGCCCATACTTTCTCTAGTCTAAACCCTGGAACACGTGTTCCCCTTCTAGGCCTTGACTGGTCCCCATACCATCACACCACTCCATAGCCCATACTTGCTCTTGTCTAAATCCTGGAACACGTGTTCCCCTTCCAGGCCTTGACTGGTCCCCATACCATCACACCACTCCATAGCCCATACTTGCTCTAGTCTAAACCCTGGAACACGTGTTCCCCTTCCCGGCCTTGACTTGTCCCCATACCATCACACCACTCCATAGCCCATACTTGCTCTATTCTAAACCCTGGAACATGTGATCCCCTTCTAGGACTTGACTGGTCCCCATACCATTACACCACTCCATAGCCCATACTTGCTCTAGTCTAAACCCTGGAACACGTGTTCCCCTTCCCGGCCTTGACTTGTCCCCATACCAACCCTCCACTCCATAGCCCATACTTGCTCTAGTCTAAACCCTGGAACACGTGTTCCCCTTCCCGGCCTTGACTTGTCCCCATATCATCACTCCACTCCATAGCCCATACTTGTTCTAGTCTCCTCCTTGGAACATGTGTTCCCCTTCCCGGCCTTGACTGGTCCCCATACGATCAAACCACCCGATAGCCCATACTTGCTCTAGTCTAAACCCTGGAACACGTGTTCCCCTTCCTGGCCTTGACTTGTCCCCATACCATCACACCACTCCATAGCCCATACTTGTTCTAGTCTCCTCCTTGGAACATGTGTTCCCCTTCTAGGGCTTGACTGGTCCCCATACCATCACACCACTCCATAGCCCATACTTTCTCTAGTCTAAACCCTGGAACACGTGTTCCCCTTCTAGGCCTTGACTGGTCCCCATACCATCACACCACTCCATAGCCCATACTTGCTCTTGTCTAAACCTTGGAACACGTGTTCCACTTCCCGGCCTTGACTGGTCCCCATACCATCACATCACCCCATAGCCCATACTTGCTCTTGTCTAAACCCAGGAACACGTGTTCCCCTTCTAGTCCTTGACTGGTCCCCATACCATCTCACCACTCCATAGCCCATATTTGCTGTAGTCTAAACCCTGGAACACGTGTTCCCTTCCCTGCCTTGACTTGTCTCCATACCATCACACCACTCCATAGCCCATACTTGCTCTAGTCTAAACCCTGGAACACGTGTTCCCCTTCCCGGCCTTGACTTGTCCCCATACCATCACTCCACTCCATAGCCCATACTTGCTCTAGTCTAAACCCTGGAACACGTGTTCCCCTTCCCGGCCTTGACTTGTCCCCATACCATCGCACCACTCCATAGCCCATACTTATTCTAGTCTCCTCCTTGGAACATGTGTTCCCCTTCCCAGCCTTGACTGGTCCCCATACGATCACACCACCCCATAGCCCATACTTGCTCTAGTCTAAACCCTGGAACACGTGTTCACCTTCCCGGCCTTGACATGTCCCCATACCATCACACCACTCCATAGCCCATACTTGTTCTAGTCTCCTCCTTGGAACATGTGTTCCCCTTCCCGGCCTTGACTGGTCCCCATACGATCACACCACCCCATAGCCCATACTTGCTCCAGTCTACTCCCTGGAACACGTGTTCCACTTCCCGGCCTAGACTGGTCCCCATACCATTACAGCACTCCATAGCCCATACTTGCTCTAGTCTAAACACTGGAACACGTGTTCCCCTTCCCGGCCTTGACTGGTCCCCATACCATCACACCACTCCATCGCCCATACTTGCTCTAGTCTAAACCCTGGAACACGTGTTCCCCTTCAAGGCCTTGACTGGTCCCCATACCATCACACCACTCCATAGCCCGTACTTGCTCTAGTCTAAACCCTGGAACACGTGTTCCCCTTCCCTGCCTTGACTTGTCCCCATACCATCACACCACTCCATAGCCCATACTTGCTCTAGTCTAAACCCTGGAACACGTGTTCCCCTTCCCGGCCTTGACTTGTCCCCATACCATCACACCACTCCATAGCCCATACTTGCTCTAGTCTAAACCCTGGAACACGTGTTCCCCTTTCCGGCCTTGACTTGTCCCCATACCATCACACCACTCCATGGCCCATACTTGCTCTAGTCTAAACCCTGGAACATGTGTTCCCCTTCCCGGCCTTGACTTGTCCCCATACCATCACACCACTCCATAGCCCATACTTGTTCTAGTCTCCTCCTTGGAACATGTGTTCCCCTTCCCGGCCTTGACTTGTCCCCATACCATCACACCACTCCATAGCCCATACTTGTTCTAGTCTCCTCCTTGGAACATGTGTTCCCCTTCCCAGCCTTGACTGGTCCCCATACGATCACACCACCCCATAGCCCATACTTGCTCCAGTCTACTCCCTGGAACACGTGTTCCACTTCCCGGCCTTGACTGGTCCCCATACCATCACACCACTCCATAGCCCATACTTGCTCTAGTCTAAACCCTGGAACACGTGTTCCCCTTCCCGGCCTTGACTTGTCCCCATACCATCACACCACTCCATAGCCCATACTTGTTCTAGTCTCCTCCTTGGAACATGTGTTCCCCTTCCCGGCCTTGACTGGTCCCCATACGATCACACCACCCCATAGCCCATACTTCCTCCAGTCTACTCCCTGGAACACGTGTTCCACTTCCCGGCCTTGACTGATCCCCATACCATCACACCACTCCATAGCCCATACTTGCTCTTGTCTAAATCCTGGAACACGTGTTCCCCTTCCAGGCCTTGACTGGTCCCCATACCATCACACCACTCCATAGCCCATACTTGCTCTAGTCTAAACCCTGGAACACGTGTTCCCCTTCCCGGCCTTGACTTGTCCCCATACCATCACACCACTCCATAGCCCATACTTGCTCTATTCTAAACCCTGGAACATGTGATCCCCTTCTAGGACTTGACTGGTCCCCATACCATTACACCACTCCATAGCCCATACTTGCTCTAGTCTAAACCCTGGAACACGTGTTCCCCTTCCCGGCCTTGACTTGTCCCCATACCAACCCTCCACTCCATAGCCCATACTTGCTCTAGTCTAAACCCTGGAACACGTGTTCCCCTTCCCGGCCTTGACTTGTCCCCATATCATCACACCACTCCATAGCCCATACTTGTTCTAGTCTCCTCCTTGGAACATGTGTTCCCCTTCCCGGCCTTGACTGGTCCCCATACGATCAAACCACCCGATAGCCCATACTTGCTCTAGTCTAAACCCTGGAACACGTGTTCCCCTTCCTGGCCTTGACTTGTCCCCATACCATCACACCACTCCATAGCCCATACTTGTTCTAGTCTCCTCCTTGGAACATGTGTTCCCCTTCTAGGGCTTGACTGGTCCCCATACCATCACACCACTCCATAGCCCATACTTTCTCTAGTCTAAACCCTGGAACACGTGTTCCCCTTCTAGGCCTTGACTGGTCCCCATACCATCTCACCACTCCATAGCCCATATTTGCTGTAGTCTAAACCCTGGAACACGTGTTCCCTTCCCTGCCTTGACTTGTCTCCATACCATCACACCACTCCATAGCCCATACTTGCTCTAGTCTAAACCCTGGAACACGTGTTCCCCTTCCCGGCCTTGACTTGTCCCCATACCATCACTCCACTCCATAGCCCATACTTGCTCTAGTCTAAACCCTGGAACACGTGTTCCCCTTCCCGGCCTTGACTTGTCCCCATACCATCGCACCACTCCATAGCCCATACTTATTCTAGTCTCCTCCTTGGAACATGTGTTCCCCTTCCCAGCCTTGACTGGTCCCCATACGATCACACCACCCCATAGCCCATACTTGCTCTAGTCTAAACCCTGGAACACGTGTTCACCTTCCCGGCCTTGACATGTCCCCATACCATCACACCACTCCATAGCCCATACTTGTTCTAGTCTCCTCCTTGGAACATGTGTTCCCCTTCCCGGCCTTGACTGGTCCCCATACGATCACACCACCCCATAGCCCATACTTGCTCCAGTCTACTCCCTGGAACACGTGTTCCACTTCCCGGCCTAGACTGGTCCCCATACCATTACAGCACTCCATAGCCCATACTTGCTCTAGTCTAAACACTGGAACACGTGTTCCCCTTCCCGGCCTTGACTGGTCCCCATACCATCACACCACTCCATCGCCCATACTTGCTCTAGTCTAAACCCTGGAACACGTGTTCCCCTTCAAGGCCTTGACTGGTCCCCATACCATCACACCACTCCATAGCCCGTACTTGCTCTAGTCTAAACCCTGGAACACGTGTTCCCCTTCCCTGCCTTGACTTGTCCCCATACCATCACACCACTCCATAGCCCATACTTGCTCTAGTCTAAACCCTGGAACACGTGTTCCCCTTCCCGGCCTTGACTTGTCCCCATACCATCACACCACTCCATAGCCCATACTTGCTCTAGTCTAAACCCTGGAACACGTGTTCCCCTTTCCGGCCTTGACTTGTCCCCATACCATCACACCACTCCATGGCCCATACTTGCTCTAGTCTAAACCCTGGAACATGTGTTCCCCTTCCCGGCCTTGACTTGTCCCCATACCATCACACCACTCCATAGCCCATACTTGTTCTAGTCTCCTCCTTGGAACATGTGTTCCCCTTCCCGGCCTTGACTTGTCCCCATACCATCACACCACTCCATAGCCCATACTTGTTCTAGTCTCCTCCTTGGAACATGTGTTCCCCTTCCCAGCCTTGACTGGTCCCCATACGATCACACCACCCCATAGCCCATACTTGCTCCAGTCTACTCCCTGGAACACGTGTTCCACTTCCCGGCCTTGACTGGTCCCCATACCATCACACCACTCCATAGCCCATACTTGCTCTAGTCTAAACCCTGGAACACGTGTTCCCCTTCCCGGCCTTGACTTGTCCCCATACCAACCCTCCACTCCATAGCCCATACTTGCTCTATTCTAAACCCTGGAACATGTGATCCCCTTCTAGGACTTGACTGGTCCCCATACCATTACACCACTCCATAGCCCATACTTGCTCTAGTCTAAACCCTGGAACACGTGTTCCCCTTCCCGGCCTTGACTTGTCCCCATACCAACCCTCCACTCCATAGCCCATACTTGCTCTAGTCTAAACCCTGGAACACGTGTTCCCCTTCCCGGCCTTGACTTGTCCCCATATCATCACACCACTCCATAGCCCATACTTGTTCTAGTCTCCTCCTTGGAACATGTGTTCCCCTTCCCGGCCTTGACTGGTCCCCATACGATCAAACCACCCGATAGCCCATACTTGCTCTAGTCTAAACCCTGGAACACGTGTTCCCCTTCCTGGCCTTGACTTGTCCCCATACCATCACACCACTCCATAGCCCATACTTGTTCTAGTCTCCTCCTTGGAACATGTGTTCCCCTTCTAGGGCTTGACTGGTCCCCATACCATCACACCACTCCATAGCCCATACTTTCTCTAGTCTAAACCCTGGAACACGTGTTCCCCTTCTAGGCCTTGACTGGTCCCCATACCATCACACCACTCCATAGCCCATACTTGCTCTTGTCTAAACCTTGGAACACGTGTTCCACGTCCCGGCCTTGACTGGTCCCCATACCATCACACCACTCCATCGCCCATACTTGCTCTAGTCTAAACCCTGGAACACGTGTTCCCCTTCTAGGCCTTGACTGGTCCCCATACCATCACACCACTCCATCGCCCATACTTGCTCTAGTCTAAACCCTGGAACACGTGTTCCCCTTCTAGGCCTTGACTGGTCCCCATACCATCACACCACTCCATAGCCCATACTTGCTCTTGTCTAAACCCAGGAACACGTGTTCCCCTTCTAGTCCTTGACTGGTCCCCATACCATCTCACCACTCCATAGCCCATACTTGCTCTAGTCTAAACCCTGGAACACGTGTTCCCTTCCCTGCCTTGACTTGTCTCCATACCATCACACCACTCCATAGCCCATACTTGCTCTAGTCTAAACCCTGGAACACGTGTTCCCCTTCCCGGTCTTGACTTGTCCCCATACCATCACTCCACTCCATAGCGCATACTTGCTCTAGTCTAAACCCTGGAACACGTGTTCCCCTTCCCGGCCTTGACTTGTCCCCATACCATCGCACCACTCCATAGCCCATACTTATTCTAGTCTCCTCCTTGGAACATGTGTTCCCCTTCCCAGCCTTGACTGGTCCCCATACGATCACACCACCCCATAGCCCATACTTGCTCTAGTCTAAAACCTGGAACACGTGTTCACCTTCCCGGCCTTGACATGTCCCCATACCATCACACCACTCCATAGCCCATACTTGCTCTTGTCTAAATCCTGGAACACGTGTTCCCCTTCCAGGCCTTGACTGGTCCCCATACCATCACACCACTCCATAGCCCATACTTGCTCTAGTCCAAACCCTGGAACACGTGTTCCCCTTCCCGGCCTTGACTTGTCCCCATACCATCACACCACTCCATAGCCCATACTTGCTCTATTCTAAACCCTGGAACATGTGATCCCCTTCTAGGACTTGACTGGTCCCCATACCATTACACCACTCCATAGCCCATACTTGCTCTAGTCTAAACCCTGGAACACGTGTTCCCCTTCCCGGCCTTGACTTGTCCCCATACCATCACTCCACTCCATAGCCCATACTTGCTCTAGTCTAAACCCTGGAACACGTGTTCCCCTTCCCGGCCTTGACTTGTTCCCATATCATCACACCACTCCATAGCCCATACTTGTTCTAGTCTCCTCCTTGGAACATGTGTTCCCCTTCCCGGCCTTGACTGGTCCCCATACGATCACACCACCCCATAGCCCATACTTCCTCCAGTCTACTCCCTGGAACACGTGTTCCACTTCCCGGCCTTGACTGATCCCCATACCATCACACCACTCCATAGCCCATACTTGCTCTTGTCTAAATCCTGGAACACGTGTTCCCCTTCCAGGCCTTGACTGGTCCCCATACCATCACACCACTCCATAGCCCATACTTGCTCTAGTCTAAACCCTGGAACACGTGTTCCCCTTCCCGGCCTTGACTTGTCCCCATACCATCACACCACTCCATAGCCCATACTTGCTCTATTCTAAACCCTGGAACATGTGATCCCCTTCTAGGACTTGACTGGTCCCCATACCATTACACCACTCCATAGCCCATACTTGCTCTAGTCTAAACCCTGGAACACGTGATCCCCTTCCCGGCCTTGACTTGTCCCCATACCATCACTCCACTCCATAGCCCATACTTGCTCTAGTCTAAACCCTGGAACACGTGTTCCCCTTCCCGGCCTTGACTTGTTCCCATATCATCACACCACTCCATAGCCCATACTTGTTCTAGTCTCCTCCTTGGAACATGTGTTCCCCTTCCCGGCCTTGACTGGTCCCCATACGATCAAACCACCCGATAGCCCATACTTGCTCTAGTCTAAACCCTGGAACACGTGTTCCCCTTCCTGGCCTTGACTTGTCCCCATACCATCACACCACTCCATAGCCCATACTTGTTCTAGTCTCCTCCTTGGAACATGTGTTCCCCTTCTAGGGCTTGACTGGTCCCCATACCATCACACCACTCCATAGCCCATACTTTCTCTAGTCTAAACCCTGGAACACGTGTTCCCCTTCTAGGCCTTGACTGGTCCCCATACCATCACACCACTCCATAGCCCATACTTGCTCTTGTCTAAACCCAGGAACACGTGTTCCCCTTCTAGTCCTTGACTGGTCCCCATACCATCTCACCACTCCATAGCCCATACTTGCTCTAGTCTAAACCCTGGAACACGTGTTCCCTTCCCTGCCTTGACTTGTCTCCATACCATCACACCACTCCATAGCCCATACTTGCTCTAGTCTAAACCCTGGAACACGTGTTCCCCTTCCCGGTCTTGACTTGTCCCCATACCATCACTCCACTCCATAGCGCATACTTGCTCTAGTCTAAACCCTGGAACACGTGTTCCCCTTCCCGGCCTTGACTTGTCCCCATACCATCGCACCACTCCATAGCCCATACTTATTCTAGTCTCCTCCTTGGAACATGTGTTCCCCTTCCCAGCCTTGACTGGTCCCCATACGATCACACCACCCCATAGCCCATACTTGCTCTAGTCTAAAACCTGGAACACGTGTTCACCTTCCCGGCCTTGACATGTCCCCATACCATCACACCACTCCATAGCCCATACTTGCTCTTGTCTAAATCCTGGAACACGTGTTCCCCTTCCAGGCCTTGACTGGTCCCCATACCATCACACCACTCCATAGCCCATACTTGCTCTAGTCCAAACCCTGGAACACGTGTTCCCCTTCCCGGCCTTGACTTGTCCCCATACCATCACACCACTCCATAGCCCATACTTGCTCTATTCTAAACCCTGGAACATGTGATCCCCTTCTAGGACTTGACTGGTCCCCATACCATTACACCACTCCATAGCCCATACTTGCTCTAGTCTAAACCCTGGAACACGTGTTCCCCTTCCCGGCCTTGACTTGTCCCCATACCATCACTCCACTCCATAGCCCATACTTGCTCTAGTCTAAACCCTGGAACACGTGTTCCCCTTCCCGGCCTTGACTTGTTCCCATATCATCACACCACTCCATAGCCCATACTTGTTCTAGTCTCCTCCTTGGAACATGTGTTCCCCTTCCCGGCCTTGACTGGTCCCCATACGATCACACCACCCCATAGCCCATACTTCCTCCAGTCTACTCCCTGGAACACGTGTTCCACTTCCCGGCCTTGACTGATCCCCATACCATCACACCACTCCATAGCCCATACTTGCTCTTGTCTAAATCCTGGAACACGTGTTCCCCTTCCAGGCCTTGACTGGTCCCCATACCATCACACCACTCCATAGCCCATACTTGCTCTAGTCTAAACCCTGGAACACGTGTTCCCCTTCCCGGCCTTGACTTGTCCCCATACCATCACACCACTCCATAGCCCATACTTGCTCTATTCTAAACCCTGGAACATGTGATCCCCTTCTAGGACTTGACTGGTCCCCATACCATTACACCACTCCATAGCCCATACTTGCTCTAGTCTAAACCCTGGAACACGTGTTCCCCTTCCCGGCCTTGACTTGTCCCCATACCATCACTCCACTCCATAGCCCATACTTGCTCTAGTCTAAACCCTGGAACACGTGTTCCCCTTCCCGGCCTTGACTTGTTCCCATATCATCACACCACTCCATAGCCCATACTTGTTCTAGTCTCCTCCTTGGAACATGTGTTCCCCTTCCCGGCCTTGACTGGTCCCCATACGATCAAACCACCCGATAGCCCATACTTGCTCTAGTCTAAACCCTGGAACACGTGTTCCCCTTCCTGGCCTTGACTTGTCCCCATACCATCACACCACTCCATAGCCCATACTTGTTCTAGTCTCCTCCTTGGAACATGTGTTCCCCTTCTAGGGCTTGACTGGTCCCCATACCATCACACCACTCCATAGCCCATACTTTCTCTAGTCTAAACCCTGGAACACGTGTTCCCCTTCTAGGCCTTGACTGGTCCCCATACCATCACACCACTCCATAGCCCATACTTGCTCTTGTCTAAACCTTGGAACACGTGTTCCACTTCCCGGCCTTGACTGGTCCCCATACCATCACATCACCCCATAGCCCATACTTGCTCTTGTCTAAACCCAGGAACACGTGTTCCCCTTCTAGTCCTTGACTGGTCCCCATACCATCTCACCACTCCATAGCCCATACTTGCTGTAGTCTAAACCCTGGAACACGTGTTCTCTTCCCTGCCTTGACTTGTCTCCATACCATCACACCACTCCATAGCCCATACTTGCTCTAGTCTAAACCCTGGAACACGTGTTCCCCTTCCCGGCCTTGACTTGTCCCCATACCATCGCACCACTCCATAGCCCATACTTATTCTAGTCTCCTCCTTGGAACATGTGTTCCCCTTCCCAGCCTTGACTGGTCCCCATACGATCACACCACCCCATAGCCCATACTTGCTCCAGTCTACTCCCTGGAACACGTGTTCCACTTCCCGGCCTAGACTGGTCCCCATACCATTACAGCACTCCATAGCCCATACTTGCTCTAGTCTAAACACTGGAACACGTGTTCCCCTTCTAGGCCTTGACTGGTCCCCATACCATCACACCACTCCATCGCCCATACTTGCTCTAGTCTAAACCCTGGAACACGTGTTCCCCTTCAAGGCCTTGACTGGTCCCCATACCATCACACCACTCCATAGCCCGTACTTGCTCTAGTCTAAACCCTGGAACACGTGTTCCCCTTCCCGGCCTTGACTGATCCCCATACCATCACACCACTCCATAGCCCATACTTGCTCTTGTCTAAATCCTGGAACACGTGTTCCCCTTCCCGGCCTTGACTTGTCCCCATACCATCACACCACTCCATAGCCCATACTTGCTCTATTCTAAACCCTGGAACATGTGATCCCCTTCTAGGACTTGACTGGTCCCCATACCATTACACCACTCCATAGCCCATACTTGCTCTAGTCTAAACCCTGGAACACGTGTTCCACTTCCCGGCCTTGACTGATCCCCATACCATCACACCACCCCATAGCCCATACTTCCTCCAGTCTACTCCCTGGAACACGTGTTCCACTTCCCGGCCTTGACTGATCCCCATACCATCACACCACTCCATAGCCCATACTTGCTCTTGTCTAAATCCTGGAACACGTGTTCCCCTTCCAGGCCTTGACTGGTCCCCATACCATCACACCACTCCATAGCCCATACTTGCTCTAGTCTAAACCCTGGAACACGTGTTCCCCTTCCCGGCCTTGACTTGTCCCCATACCATCACACCACTCCATAGCCCATACTTGCTCTATTCTAAACCCTGGAACATGTGATCCCCTTCTAGGACTTGACTGGTCCCCATACCATTACACCACTCCATAGCCCATACTTGCTCTAGTCTAAACCCTGGAACACGTGTTCCCCTTCCCGGCCTTGACTTGTCCCCATACCATCACTCCACTCCATAGCCCATACTTGCTCTAGTCTAAACCCTGGAACACGTGTTCCCCTTCCCGGCCTTGACTTGTTCCCATATCATCACACCACTCCATAGCCCATACTTGTTCTAGTCTCCTCCTTGGAACATGTGTTCCCCTTCCCGGCCTTGACTGGTCCCCATACGATCAAACCACCCGATAGCCCATACTTGCTCTAGTCTAAACCCTGGAACACGTGTTCCCCTTCCTGGCCTTGACTTGTCCCCATACCATCACACCACTCCATAGCCCATACTTGTTCTAGTCTCCTCCTTGGAACATGTGTTCCCCTTCTAGGGCTTGACTGGTCCCCATACCATCACACCACTCCATAGCCCATACTTTCTCTAGTCTAAACCCTGGAACACGTGTTCCCCTTCTAGGCCTTGACTGGTCCCCATACCATCACACCACTCCATAGCCCATACTTGCTCTTGTCTAAACCTTGGAACAAGTGTTCCACTTCCCGGCCTTGACTGGTCCCCATAGCATCACATCACCCCATAGCCCATACTTGCTCTTGTCTAAACCCAGGAACACGTGTTCCCCTTCTAGTCCTTGACTGGTCCCCATACCATCTCACCACTCCATAGCCCATACTTGCTGTAGTCTAAACCCTGGAACACGTGTTCCCTTCCCTGCCTTGACTTGTCTCCATACCATCACACCACTCCATAGCCCATACTTGCTCTAGTCTAAACCCTGGAACACGTGTTCCCCTTCCCGGCCTTGACTTGTCCCCATACCATCGCACCACTCCATAGCCCATACTTATTCTAGTCTCCTCCTTGGAACATGTGTTCCCCTTCCCAGCCTTGACTGGTCCCCATACGATCACACCACCCCATAGCCCATACTTGCTCCAGTCTACTCCCTGGAACACGTGTTCCACTTCCCGGCCTAGACTGGTCCCCATACCATTACAGCACTCCATAGCTCATACTTGCTCTAGTCTAAACACTGGAACACGTGTTCCCCTTCTAGGCCTTGACTGGTCCCCATACCATCACACCACTCCATCGCCCATACTTGCTCTAGTCTAAACCCTGGAACACGTGTTCCCCTTCAAGGCCTTGACTGGTCCCCATACCATCACACCACTCCATAGCCCGTACTTGCTCTAGTCTAAACCCTGGAACACGTGTTCCCCTTCCCTGCCTTGACTTGTCCCCATACCATCACACCACTCCATAGCCCATACTTGCTCTAGTCTAAACCCTGGAACACGTGTTCCCCTTCCCGGCCTTGACTGATCCCCATACCATCACACCACTCCATAGCCCATACTTGCTCTTGTCTAAATCCTGGAACACGTGTTCCCCTTCCAGGCCTTGACTGGTCCCCATACCATCACACCACTCCATAGCCCATACTTGCTCTAGTCTAAACCCTGGAACACGTGTTCCCCTTCCCGGCCTTGACTTGTCCCCATACCATCACACCACTCCATAGCCCATACTTGCTCTATTCTAAACCCTGGAACATGTGATCCCCTTCTAGGACTTGACTGGTCCCCATACCATTACACCACTCCATAGCCCATACTTGCTCTAGTCTAAACCCTGGAACACGTGTTCCCCTTCCCGGCCTTGACTTGTCCCCATACCATCACTCCACTCCATAGCCCATACTTGCTCTAGTCTAAACCCTGGAACACGTGTTCCCCTTCCCGGCCTTGACTTGTTCCCATATCATCACACCACTCCATAGCCCATACTTGTTCTAGTCTCCTCCTTGGAACATGTGTTCCCCTTCCCGGCCTTGACTGGTCCCCATACGATCAAACCACCCGATAGCCCATACTTGCTCTAGTCTAAACCCTGGAACACGTGTTCCCCTTCCTGGCCTTGACTTGTCCCCATACCATCACACCACTCCATAGCCCATACTTGTTCTAGTCTCCTCCTTGGAACATGTGTTCCCCTTCTAGGGCTTGACTGGTCCCCATACCATCACACCACTCCATAGCCCATACTTTCTCTAGTCTAAACCCTGGAACACGTGTTCCCCTTCTAGGCCTTGACTGGTCCCCATACCATCACACCACTCCATAGCCCATACTTGCTCTTGTCTAAACCTTGGAACACGTGTTCCACTTCCCGGCCTTGACTGGTCCCCATACCATCACATCACCCCATAGCCCATACTTGCTCTTGTCTAAACCCAGGAACACGTGTTCCCCTTCTAGTCCTTGACTGGTCCCCATACCATCTCACCACTCCATAGCCCATACTTGCTGTAGTCTAAACCCTGGAACACGTGTTCCCTTCCCTGCCTTGACTTGTCTCCATACCATCACACCACTCCATAGCCCATACTTGCTCTAGTCTAAACCCTGGAACACGTGTTCCTCTTCCCGGCCTTGACTTGTCCCCATACCATCGCACCACTCCATAGCCCATACTTATTCTAGTCTCCTCCTTGGAACATGTGTTCCCCTTCCCAGCCTTGACTGGTCCCCATACGATCACACCACCCCATAGCCCATACTTGCTCCAGTCTACTCCCTGGAACACGTGTTCCACTTCCCGGCCTAGACTGGTCCCCATACCATTACAGCACTCCATAGCCCATACTTGCTCTAGTCTAAACACTGGAACACGTGTTCCCCTTCTAGGCCTTGACTGGTCCCCATACCATCACACCACTCCATCGCCCATACTTGCTCTAGTCTAAACCCTGGAACACGTGTTCCCCTTCAAGGCCTTGACTGGTCCCCATACCATCACACCACTCCATAGCCCGTACTTGCTCTAGTCTAAACCCTGGAACACGTGTTCCCCTTCCCGGCCTTGACTGATCCCCATACCATCACACCACTCCATAGCCCATACTTGCTCTTGTCTAAATCCTGGAACACGTGTTCCCCTTCCCGGCCTTGACTTGTCCCCATACCATCACACCACTCCATAGCCCATACTTGCTCTATTCTAAACCCTGGAACATGTGATCCCCTTCTAGGACTTGACTGGTCCCCATACCATTACACCACTCCATAGCCCATACTTGCTCTAGTCTAAACCCTGGAACACGTGTTCCACTTCCCGGCCTTGACTGATCCCCATACCATCACACCACCCCATAGCCCATACTTCCTCCAGTCTACTCCCTGGAACACGTGTTCCACTTCCCGGCCTTGACTGATCCCCATACCATCACACCACTCCATAGCCCATACTTGCTCTTGTCTAAATCCTGGAACACGTGTTCCCCTTCCAGGCCTTGACTGGTCCCCATACCATCACACCACTCCATAGCCCATACTTGCTCTAGTCTAAACCCTGGAACACGTGTTCCCCTTCCCGGCCTTGACTTGTCCCCATACCATCACACCACTCCATAGCCCATACTTGCTCTATTCTAAACCCTGGAACATGTGATCCCCTTCTAGGACTTGACTGGTCCCCATACCATTACACCACTCCATAGCCCATACTTGCTCTAGTCTAAACCCTGGAACACGTGTTCCCCTTCCCGGCCTTGACTTGTCCCCATACCATCACTCCACTCCATAGCCCATACTTGCTCTAGTCTAAACCCTGGAACACGTGTTCCCCTTCCCGGCCTTGACTTGTTCCCATATCATCACACCACTCCATAGCCCATACTTGTTCTAGTCTCCTCCTTGGAACATGTGTTCCCCTTCCCGGCCTTGACTGGTCCCCATACGATCAAACCACCCGATAGCCCATACTTGCTCTAGTCTAAACCCTGGAACACGTGTTCCCCTTCCTGGCCTTGACTTGTCCCCATACCATCACACCACTCCATAGCCCATACTTGTTCTAGTCTCCTCCTTGGAACATGTGTTCCCCTTCTAGGGCTTGACTGGTCCCCATACCATCACACCACTCCATAGCCCATACTTTCTCTAGTCTAAACCCTGGAACACGTGTTCCCCTTCTAGGCCTTGACTGGTCCCCATACCATCACACCACTCCATAGCCCATACTTGCTCTTGTCTAAACCTTGGAACACGTGTTCCACTTCCCGGCCTTGACTGGTCCCCATACCATCACATCACCCCATAGCCCATACTTGCTCTTGTCTAAACCCAGGAACACGTGTTCCCCTTCTAGTCCTTGACTGGTCCCCATACCATCTCACCACTCCATAGCCCATACTTGCTGTAGTCTAAACCCTGGAACACGTGTTCCCTTCCCTGCCGTGACTTGTCTCCATACCATCACACCACTCCATAGCCCATACTTGCTCTAGTCTAAACCCTGGAACACGTGTTCCCCTTCCCGGCCTTGACTTGTCCCCATACCATCGCACCACTCCATAGCCCATACTTATTCTAGTCTCCTCCTTGGAACATGTGTTCCCCTTCCCAGCCTTGACTGGTCCCCATACGATCACACCACCCCATAGCCCATACTTGCTCCAGTCTACTCCCTGGAACACGTGTTCCACTTCCCGGCCTAGACTGGTCCCCATACCATTACAGCACTCCATAGCCCATACTTGCTCTAGTCTAAACACTGGAACACGTGTTCCCCTTCTAGGCCTTGACTGGTCCCCATACCATCACACCACTCCATCGCCCATACTTGCTCTAGTCTAAACCCTGGAACACGTGTTCCCCTTCAAGGCCTTGACTGGTCCCCATACCATCACACCACTCCATAGCCCGTACTTGCTCTAGTCTAAACCCTGGAACACGTGTTCCCCTTCCCTGCCTTGACTTGTCCCCATACCATCACACCACTCCATAGCCCATACTTGCTCTAGTCTAAACCCTGGAACACGTGTTCCCCTTCCCGGCCTTGACTTGTCCCCATACCATCACACCACTCCATAGCCCATACTTGCTCTAGTCTAAACCCTGGAACACGTGTTCCCCCTTCCGGCCTTGACTTGTCCCCATACCATCACACCACTCCATGGCCCATACTTGCTCTAGTCTAAACCCTGGAACATGTGTTCCCCTTCCCGGCCTTGACTTGTCCCCATACCATCACACCACTCCATAGCCCATACTTGTTCTAGTCTCCTCCTTGGAACATGTGTTCCCCTTCCCGGCCTTGACTTGTCCCCATACCATCACACCACTCCATAGCCCATACTTGTTCTAGTCTCCTCCTTGGAACATGTGTTCCCCTTCCCAGCCTTGACTGGTCCCCATACGATCACACCACCCCATAGCCCATACTTGCTCCAGTCTACTCCCTGGAACACGTGTTCCACTTCCCGGCCTTGACTGGTCCCCATACCATCACACCACTCCATAGCCCATACTTGCTCTAGTCTAAACCCTGGAACACGTGTTCCCCTTCCCGGCCTTGACTTGTCCCCATACCATCACACCACTCCGTAGCCCATACTTGTTCTAGTCTCCTCCTTGGAACATGTGTTCCCCTTCCCGGCCTTGACTGGTCCCCATACGATCACACCACCCCATAGCCCATACTTCCTCCAGTCTACTCCCTGGAACACGTGTTCCACTTCCCGGCCTTGACTGATCCCCATACCATCACACCACTCCATAGCCCATACTTGCTCTTGTCTAAATCCTGGAACACGTGTTCCCCTTCCAGGCCTTGACTGGTCCCCATACCATAACACCACTCCATAGCCCATACTTGCTCTAGTCTAAACCCTGGAACACGTGTTCCCCTTCCCGGCCTTGACTTGTCCCCATACCATCACACCACTCCATAGCCCATACTTGCTCTATTCTAAACCCTGGAACATGTGATCCCCTTCTAGGACTTGACTGGTCCCCATACCATTACACCACTCCATAGCCCATAGTTGCTCTAGTCTAAACCCTGGAACACGTGTTCCCCTTCCCGGCCTTGACTTGTCCCCATACCATCACTCCACTCCATAGCCCATACTTGCTCTAGTCTAAACCCTGGAACACGTGTTCCCCTTCCCGGCCTTGACTTGTCCCCATACCATCACACCACTCCATAGCCCATACTTGTTCTAGTCTCCTCCTTGGAACATGTGTTCCCCTTCCCGGCCTTGACTGGTCCCCATACGATCAAACCACCCGATAGCCCATACTTGCTCTAGTCTAAACCCTGGAACACGTGTTCCCCTTCCTGGCCTTGACTTGTCCCCATACCATCACACCACTCCATAGCCCATACTTGTTCTAGTCTCCTCCTTGGAACATGTGTTCCCCTTTTAGGGCTTGACTGGTCCCCATACCATCACACCACTCCATAGCCCATACTTTCTCTAGTCTAAACCCTGGAACACGTGTTCCCCTTCTAGGCCTTGACTGGTCCCCATACCATCACACCACTCCATAGCCCATACTTGCTCTTGTCTAAACCTTGGAACACGTGTTCCACGTCCCGGCCTTGACTGGTCCCCATACCATCACACCACTCCATAGCCCATACTTGCTCTTGTCTAAACCCAGGAACACGTGTTCCCCTTCTAGTCCTTGACTGGTCCCCATACCATCTCACCACTCCATAGCCCATACTTGCTGTAGTCTAAACCCTGGAACACGTGTTCCCTTCCCTGCCTTGACTTGTCTCCATACCATCACACCACTCCATAGCCCATACTTGCTCTAGTCTAAACCCTGGAACACGTGATCCCCTTCGAGGCCTTGACTGGTCCCCATACCATCACACCACTCCATAGCCCATACTTGCTCTAGTCTAAACCCTGGAACACGTGTTCCCCTTCTAGGCCTTGACTGGTCCCCATACCATCACACCACTCCATCGCCCATACTTGCTCTAGTCTAAACCCTGGAACACGTGTTCCCCTTCTAGGCCTTGACTGGTCCCCATACCATCACACCACTCCATAGCCCGTACTTGCTCTAGTCTAAACCCTGGAACACGTGTTCCCCTTCCCTGCCTTGACTTGTCCCCATACCATCACACCACTCCATAGCCCATACTTGTTCTAGTCTCTTCCTTGGAACATGTGTTCCCCTTCTAGGCCTTGACTGGTCCCCATACTATCACACCACTCCATAGCCCATGCTTGCTCTAGTCTACTCCCTGGAACACGTGTTCCCCTTCCCGGCCTTGACTTGTCCCCATACCATCACACCACTCCATAGCCCATACTTGCTCTAGTCTAAACCCTGGAACACGTGTTCCCCTTCCCGGCCTTGACTTGTCCCCATACCATCACTCCACTCCATAGCCCATACTTGCTCTAGTCTAAACCCTGGAACACGTGTTCCCCTTCCCGGCCTTGACTTGTCCCCATACCATCGCACCACTCCATAGCCCATACTTATTCTAGTCTCCTCCTTGGAACATGTGTTCCCCTTCCCAGCCTTGACTGGTCCCCATACGATCACACCACCCCATAGCCCATACTTGCTCTAGTCTAAACCCTGGAACACGTGTTCACCTTCCCGGCCTTGACATGTCCCCATACCATCACACCACTCCATAGCCCATACTTGTTCTAGTCTCCTCCTTGGAACATGTGTTCCCCTTCCCGGCCTTGACTGGTCCCCATACGATCACACCACTCCATCGCACATACTTGCTCTAGTCTAAACCCTGGAACACGTGTTCCCCTTCCCGGCCTTGACTTGTCCCCATACCAACACACCACTCCATAGCCCATACTTGCTCTAGTCTAAACCCTGGAACACATGTTCCCCTTCTAGGCCTTGACTGGTCCCCATACCATCACACCACTCCATAGCCCGTACTTGCTCTAGTCTAAACCCTGGAACACGTGTTCCCCTTCCCGGCCTTGACTTGTCCCCATACCATCACACCACTCCATAACCCATACTTGTTCTAGTCTCTTCCTTGGAACATGTGTTCCCCTTCTAGGCCTTGACTGGTCCCCATACTATCACACCACTCCATAGCCCATACTTGCTCTAGTCTACTCCCTGGAACACGTGTTCCCCTTCCCGGCCTTGACTTGTCCCCATACCATCACACCACTCCATAGCCCATACTTGCTCTAGTCTAAACCCTGGAACACGTGTTCCACTTCCCGGCCTTGACTGGTCCCCATACCATCACACCACTCCATAGCCGATACTTGCTCTAGTCTAAACCCTGGAACACGTGTTCCACTTCAAGGCCTTGACTGGTCCCCATACCATCACACCACTCCATAGCCCATACTTGCTCTAGTCTAAACCCTGGAACATGTGTTCCCCTTCCCGGCCTTGACTTGTCCCCATACCAACACACCACTCCATAGCCCATACTTGCTCTAGTCTAAACCTTGGAACACGTGTTCCCCTTTCCGGCCTTGACTTGTCCCCATACCATCACACCACTCCATAGCCCATACTTGCTCTAGTCTAAACCCTGGAACATGTGTTCCCCTTCCCGGCCTTGACTTGTCCCCATACCATCACACCACTCCATAGCCCATACTTGTTCTAGTCCCCTCCTTGGAACATGTGTTCCCCTTCCCAGCCTTGACTGGTCCCCATACGATCACACCACCCCATAGCCCATACTTGCTCCAGTCTACTCCCTGGAACACGTTTTCCACTTCCCGGCCTTGACTGGTCCCCATACCATCACACCACTCCATAGCCCATACTCGCTCTAGTCTAAACCCTGGAACACGTGTTCCCCTTCCCGGCCTTGACTTGTCCCCATACCATTACACACCTCTCCATAGCCCATACTTGTTCTAGTCTCCTCCTTGGAACATGTGTTCCCCTTCCCGGCCTTGACTGGTCCCCATACGATCACACCAGCCCATAGCCCATACTTCCTCCAGTCTACTCCCTGGAACACGTGTTCCACTTCCCGGACTTGACTGATCCCCATACCATCACACCACTTCATAGCCCATACTTGCTCTTGTCTAAATCCTGGAACACGTGTTCCCCTTCTAGGCCTTGACTGGTCCGCATACCATCACACCACTCCATCGCCCATACTTGCTCTAGTCTAAACCCTGGAACACGTGTTCCCCTTCCCGGCCTTGACTTGTCCCCATACCATCACACCACTCCATAGCCCATACTTGCTCTAGTCTAAACCCTGGAACACGTGATCCCCTTCTAGGACTTGACTGGTCCCCATACCATCACACCACTCCATAGCCCATACTTGCTCTAGTCTAAACCCTGGAAGACGTGTTCCCCTTCCCGGCCTTGACTTGTCCCCATACCATCACTCCACTCCATAGCCCATACTTGCTCTAGTCTAAACCCTGGAACACGTGTTCCCCTTCCCGGCCTTGACTTGTCCCCATACCATCACACCACTCCATAGCCCATACTTGTTCTAGTCTCCTCCTTGGAACATGTGTTCCCCTTCCCGGCCTTGACTGGTCCCCTTACCATCACACCACTCCATAGCCCATACTTGTTCTAGTCTCCTCCTTGGAACATGTGTTCCCCTTCTAGGCCTTGACTGGTCCCCATACCATCACACCACTCCATAGCCCATACGTGCTCTAGTCTAAACGCTGGAACACGTGTTCCCCTTCCTGGCCTTGACTTGTCCCCATACCATCACACCACTCCATAGCCCATACTTGTTCTAGTCTCCTCCTTGGAACATGTGTTCCCCTTCTAGGCCTTGACTGGTCCCCATACCATCACACCACTCTATAGCCCATGCTTGCTCTAGTCTAAACCCTGGAACACGTGTTCCCCTTCCCGGCCTTGACTTGTCCCCATACCATCACTCCACTCCATAGCCCATACTTGCTCTAGTCTAAACCCTGGAACACGTGTTCCCCTTCCCGGCCTTGACTTGTCCCCATACCATCACACCACTCCATAGCCCATACTTGTTCTAGTCTCCTCCTTGGAACATGTGTTCCCCTTCCCGGCCTTGACTGGTCCTCATATGATCACACCACCCCATAGCCCATACTTGCTCCAGTCTACTCCCTGGAACACGTGTTCCACTTCCCGGCCTTGACTGGTCCCCATACCATCACACCACTCCATAGCCCATACTTGCTCTTGTCTAAACCCTGGAACACGTGTTCCCCTTCTAGGCCTTGACTGGTCCCCATACCATCACACCACTCCATAGCCCATACTTGCTCTAGTCTAAACCCTGGAACACGTGTTCCCCTTCCCTGCCTTGACTTGTCCCCATACCATCACACCACTCCATAGCCCATACTTGCTCTAGT
Organism: Hypanus sabinus; assembly: GCF_030144855.1. Classification (NCBI taxonomy): domain Eukaryota; kingdom Metazoa; phylum Chordata; class Chondrichthyes; order Myliobatiformes; family Dasyatidae; genus Hypanus; species Hypanus sabinus. Next base: position 685,007 of record NW_026779012.1, read on the forward strand.
CTGAACCCTGGAACACGTGATCCCCTTCTAGGCCTTGACTGGTCCCCATACCATCACACCGCTCCATAGCCCATACTTGCTCTAGTCTAAACCCTGGAACACGTGTTCCCCTTCCCGGCCTTGACTTGTCCCCATACCATCACACCACTCCATAGCCCATACTTGCTCTAGTCTAAACCCTGGAACACGTGATCCCCTTCTAGGACTTGACTGGTCCCCATACCATCACACCACTCCATAGCCCATACTTGCTCTAGTCTAAACCCTGGAACACGTGTTCCCCTTCCCGGCCTTGACTTGTCCCCATACCATCACTCCACTCCATAGCCCATACTTGCTCTAGTCTAAACCCTGGAACACGTGTTCCCCTTCCCGGCCTTTACTTGTCCCCATACCATCACACCACTCCATAGCCCATACTTGTTCTAGTCTCCTCCTTGGAACATGTGTTCCCCTTCCCGGCCTTGACTGGTCCCCATACCATCACACCACTCCATAGCCCATACTTGCTCTAGTCTAAATGCTGGAACACGTGTTCCCCTTCTTGGCCTTGACTTGTCCCCATACCATCACACCACTCCATAGCCCATACTTGTTCTAGTCTCCTCCTTGGAACATGTGTTCCCCTTCTAGGCCTTGACTGGTCCCCATACCATCACACCACTCTATAGCCCATGTTTGCTCTAGTCTAAACCCTGGAACACGTGTTCCCCTTCCCGGCCTTGACTTGTCCCCATACCATCACTCCACTCCATAGCCCATACTTGCTCTAGTCTAATCCCTGGAACACGTGTTCCCCTTCCCGGCCTTGACTTGTCCCCATACCATCACACCACTCCATAGCCCATACTTGTTCTAGTCTCCTCCGTGGAACATGTGTTCCCCTTCCCGGCCTTGACTGGTCCTCATACGATCACTCCACCCCATAGCCCATACTTGCTCCAGTCTACTCCCTGGAACACGTGTTCCACTTCCCGGCCTTGACTGGTCCCCATACCATCACACCACTCCATAGCCCATACTTGCTCTTGTCTAAACCCTGGAACACGTGTTGCCCTTCTAGGCCTTGACTGGTCCCCATACCATCAGACCACTCCATAGCCCATATTTGCTCTAGTCTAAACCCTGGAACACGTGTTCCCCTTCCCTGCCTTGACTTGTCCCCATACCATCACAACACTCCATAGCCCATACTTGCTCTAGTCTAAACCCTGGAACACGTGATCCCCTTCTAGGCCTTGACTGGTCCCCATACCATCACACCGCTCCATAGCCCATACTTGCTCTAGTCTAAACCCTGGAACACGTGTTCCCCTTCCCGGCCTTGACTTGTCCCTATACCATCACTCCACTCCATAGCCCATACTTGCTCTAGTCTAAACCCTGGAACACGTGTTCCCCTTCCCGGCCTTGACTTGTCCCCATACCATCACACCACTCCATAGCCCATACTTGTTCTAGTCTCCTCCTTGGAACATGTGTTCCCCTTCCCAGCCTTGACTGGTCTCCATACGATCACACCACCCCATAGCCCATACTTGCTCCAGTCTACTCCCTGGAACACGTGTTCCACTTCCCGGCCTTGACTGGTCCCCATACCATCACACCACTCCATAGCCCATACTTGCTCTAGTCTAAACCCTGGAACACGTGTTCCCCTTCTAGTCCATGACTGGTCCCCATACCATCACACCACTCCATAGCCCATACTTGCTCTAGTCTAAACCCTGGAACACGTGTTCCCCTTCTAGGCCTTGACTGGTCCCCATACCATCACACCACTCCATAGCTCATACTTGCTCTAGTCTAAACCCTGGAACACGTGTTCCCCTTCCCGGCCTTGACTTGTCCCCATTCCATCACACCACTCCATAGCCCATACTTGTTCTAGTCTCCTCCTTGGAACATGTGTTCCCCCTCTAGGCCTTGACTGGTCCCCATACCATCACACCACTCCATAGCCCATACTTGCTCTAGTATAAACCCTGGAACACGTGTTCCCCTTCCCGGCCTTGACTTGTCCCCTTACCATCACACCACTCCATAGCCCATACTTGCTCTAGTCTAAACCCTGGAACACGTGTTCCTTTTCCCGGCCTTGACTTGTCCCCATACCATCACACCACTCCATAGCCCATACTTGTTCTAGTCTCCTCCTTGGAACATGTGTTCCCCTTCCCGGCCTTGACTGGTCCCCATACGATCACACCACCCCATAGCCCATACTTGCTCCAGTCTACTCCCTGGAACACGTGTTCCACTTCCCGGCCTTGACTGGTCCCCATAACATCACACCACTCCATAGCCCATACTTGCTCTAGTCTAAACCCTGGAACACGTGTTCCCCTTCTAGGCCATGACTGGTCCCCATACCATCACACCACTCCATAGACCATACTTGCTCTAGTCAAAACCCTGGAACACGTGTTCCCCTTCCCGGCCTTGACTTGTCCCCATACCATCACACCACTCCATAGCCCATACTTGCTCTAGTCTAAACCCTGGAACACGTGTTCCCCTTCCCGGCCTTGACATGTCCCCATACCATCACACCACTCCATAGCCCATACTTGTTCTAGTCTCCTCCTTGGAACATGTGTTCCCCTTCCCGGCCTTGACTGGTCCCCATACGATCACACCGCCCCATAGCCCATACTTGGTCCAGTCTACTCCCTGGAACACGTGTTCCGCTTCCCGGCCTTGACTGGTCCCCATACCATCACACCACTCCATAGCCCATACTTGTTCTAGTCTCCTCCTTGGAACACGTGTTCCCCTTCCCGTCCTTGACTTGTCCCCATACCATCACACCACTCCATAGCCCATACTTGCTCTAGTCTAAACCCTGGAACACGTGTTCCCCTTCTAGGCCTTGACTGGTCCCCATACCATCACACTGCTCCATAGCCCATACTTACTCTAGTCTAAACCCTGGAACACGTGTTCCCCTTCCCGGCCTTGACTTGTCCCCATACCATCACACCACTCCATAGCCCATACTTGTTGTTGTCTCTTCCTTGGAACATGTGTTCCCCTTCTAGGCCTTGACTGGTCCCCATACCATCACACCACTCCATAGCCCATACTTGCTCTAGTCTACTCCCTGGAACACGTGTTCCCCTTCCCGGCCTTGACTTGTCCCCATACCATCACACCACTCCATAGCCCATACTTGCTCTAGTCTAAACCCTGGAACACGTGTTCCCCTTCCCGGCCTTGACATGTCCCCATACCATCACGCCACTCCATAGCCCATACTTGTTCTAGTCTCCTCCTTGGAACATGTGTTCCCCTTCCCGGCCTTGACTGGTTCCCATACGATCACACCACCCCATAGCCCATACTTGCTCCAGTCTACTCCCTGGAACACGTGTTCCACTTCCCGGCCTTGACTGGTCCCCATACCATCACACCACTCCATAGCCCATACTTGCTCTAGTCTAAACCCTGGAACACGTGTTCCCCTTCCCGGCCTTGACTTGTCCCCATACCATCACACCACTCCATAGCCCATACTTGCTCTAGTCTAAACCCTGGAACACGTGTTCCCCTTTCCGGCCTTGACATGTCCCCATACCATGACACCACTCCATAGCCCATACTTGCTCTAGTCTAAACCCTGGAACATGTGTTCCCCTTCCCGGCCTTGACTTGTTCCCATACCATCACACCACTCCATAGCCCATAGTTGTTCTAGTCTCCTCCTTGGAACATGTGTTCCCCTTCCCGGCCTTGACTGGTCCCCATACGATCACACCACCCCATAGCCCATACTTGCTCCAGTCTACTCCCTGGAACACGTGTTCCATTTCCCGGCCTTGACTGGTCCCCATACCATCACACCACTCGATAGCCCATACTTGCTCTAGTCTAAACCCTGGAACACGTGTTCCCCTTCTAGGCCATGACTGGTCCCCATACCATCAAACCACTCCATAGCCCATACTTGCTCTAGTCTAAACCCTGGAACACATGTTCCCCTTCTAGGCATTGACTGGTCCCCATACCATCACACCACTCCATAGCCCATACTTGCTCTAGTCTAAACCCTGGAACACGTGTTCCCCTTCCCGGTCTTGACTTGTCCCCATACCATCACACCACTCCATAGCCCATTCTTGTTCTAGTCTCCTGCTTGGAACATGTGTTCCCCTTCTAGGCCTTGACTGTTCCCCATACCATCACACCACTCCATAGCCCATACTTGCTCTAGTCTAAACCCTGGAACACGTGTTCCCCTTCCCGGCCTTGACTTGTCCCCATACCATCACACCACTCAATAGCCCATACTTGCTCTAGTCTAAACCCTGGAACATGTGTTCCCCTTCCCGGCCTTGACTTGTCCCCATACCATCACACCACTCCTTAGCCCATACTTGTTCTAGTCTTCTCCTTGGAACATGTGTGCCCCTTCCCGGCCTTGACTGGTCCCCATACGATCACACCACCCCATAGCCCATACTTGCTCCAGTCTACGCCCTGGAGCACGTGTTCCACTTCCCGGCCTTGACTGGTCCCCATACCATCACACCACTCCATAGCCCATACTTGCTCTAGTCTAAACCCTGGAACACGTGTTCCCCTTCTAGGTCATGACTGGTCCCCATACCATCACACCATTCCAAAGCCCATACTTGCTCTAGTCTAAACCCTGGAACACGTGTTCCCCTTCTAGGCCTTGACTGGTCCCCATACCATCACACCACACCATAGCCCATACTTGCTCTAGTCTAAACCCTGGAACACGTGTTCCCCTTCCCGGCCTTGACTTGTCCCCATACCATCACACCACTACATAGCCAATACTTGTTCTAGTCTCCTCCTTGGAACATGTGTTCCGCTTCTAGGCCTTGACTGGTCCCCATACCATCACACTACCTCATATCCCATACTTGCTCTAGTCTAAACCCTGGAACACGTGTTCCCCTTCCCGGCCTTGACTTGTCCCCATACGATCACACCACTCCATAGCCCATACTTGTTCTAGTCTCCTCCTTGGAGCATGTGTTCCCCTTCTAGGCCATGACTGGTCCCCATACCATCACTCCACTCCATAGCCCATACTTGCTCTAGTCTAAACCCTGGAACACGTGTTCCCCTTCTAGGCCATGACTGGTCCCCATACCATCAAACCACTCAATAGCCCATACTTGCTCTAGTCTAAACCCTGGAACACGTGTTCCCCTTCCCGGCCTTGACTTGTCCCCATACCATCACACCACTCCTTAGCCCATACTTGTTCTAGTCTTCTCCTTGGAACATGTGTTCCCCTTCCCGGCCTTGACTGGTCCCCATACGATCACACCACCCCATAGCCCATACTTGCTCCAGTCTACGCCCTGGAGCACGTGTTCCACTTCCCGGCCTTGACTGGTCCCCATACCATCACACCACTCCATAGCCCATACTTGCTCTAGTCTAAACCCTGGAACACGTGTTCCCCTTCTAGTCCATGACTGGTCCCCATACCATCACACCACTCCATAGCCCATACTTGCTCTAGTCTAAACCCTGGAACACGTGTTCCCCTTCTAGGCCTTGACTGGTCCCCATACCATCACACCACTCCATAGCTCATACTTGCTCTAGTCTAAACCCTGGAACACGTGTTCCCCTTCCCGGCCTTGACTTGTCCCCATTCCATCACACCACTCCATAGCCCATACTTGTTCTAGTCTCACCCTTGGAACATGTGTTCCCCCTCTTGGCCTTGACTGGTCCCCATACCATCACACCACTCCATAGCCCATACTTGCTCTAGTATAAACCCTGGAACACGTGTTCCCCTTCCCGGCCTTGACTTGTCCCCTTACCATCACACCACTCCATAGCCCATACTTGCTCTAGTCTAAACCCTGGAACACGTGTTCCTTTTCCTGGCCTTGACTTGTCCCCATACCATCACACCACTCCATAGCCCATACTTGTTCTAGTCTCCTCCTTGGAACATGTGTTCCCCTTCCCGGCCTTGACTGGTCCCCATACGATCACACCACCCCATAGCCCATACTTGCTCCAGTCTACTCCCTGGAACACGTGTTCCACTTCCCGTCCTTGACTGGTCCCCATAACATCACACCACTCCATAGCCCATACTTGCTCTAGTCTAAACCCTGGAACACGTGTTCCCCTTCTAGGCCATGACTGGTCCCCATACCATCACACCACTCCATAGACCATACTTGCTCTAGTCAAAACCCTGGAACACGTGTTCCCCTTCCCGGCCTTGACTTGTCCCCATACCATCACACCACTCCATAGCCCATACTTGCTCTAGTCTAAACCCTGGAACACGTGTTCCCCTTCCCGGCCTTGACATGTCCCCATACCATCACACCACTCCATAGCCCATACTTGTTCTAGTCTCCTCCTTGGAACATGTGTTCCCCTTCCGGCCTTGACTGGTCCCCATACGATCACACCGCCCCATAGCCCATACTTGGTCCAGTCTACTCCCTGGAACACGTGTTCCACTTCCCGGCCTTGACTGGTCCCCATACCATCACACCACTCCATAGCCCATACTTGTTCTAGTCTCCTCCTTGGAACACGTGTTCCCCTTCCCGTCCTTGACTTGTCCCCATACCATCACACCACTCCATAGCCCATACTTGCTCTAGTCTAAACCCTGGAACACGTGTTCCCCTTCTAGGCCTTGACTGGTCCCCATACCATCACACTGCTCCATAGCCCATACTTGCTCTAGTCTAAACCCTGGAACACGTGTTCCCCTTCCCGGCCTTGACTTGTCCCCATACCATCACACCACTCCATAGCCCATACTTGTTGTTGTCTCTTCCTTGGAACATGTGTTCCCCTTCTAGGCCTTGACTGGTCCCCATACCATCACACCACTCCATAGCCCATACTTGCTCTAGTCTACTCCCTGGAACACGTGTTCCCCTTCCCGGCCTTGACTTGTCCCCATACCATCACACCACTCCATAGCCCATACTTGCTCTAGTCTAAACCCTGGAACACGTGTTCCCCTTCCCGGCCTTGACATGTCCCCATACCATCACGCCACTCCATAGCCCATACTTGTTCTAGTCTCCTCCTTGGAACATGTGTTCCCCTTCCCGGCCTTGACTGGTTCCCATACGATCACACCACCCCATAGCCCATACTTGCTCCAGTCTACTCCCTGGAACACGTGTTCCACTTCCCGGCCTTGACTGGTCCCCATACCATCACACCACTCCATAGCCCATACTTGCTCTAGTCTAAACCCTGGAACACGTGTTCCCCTTCCCGGCCTTGACTTGTCCCCATACCATCACACCACTCCATAGCCCATACTTGCTCTAGTCTAAACCCTGGAACACGTGTTCCCCTTTCCGGCCTTGACATGTCCCCATACCATGACACCACTCCATAGCCCATACTTGCTCTAGTCTAAACCCTGGAACATGTGTTCCCCTTCCCGGCCTTGACTTGTTCCCATACCATCACACCACTCCATAGCCCATAGTTGTTCTAGTCTCCTCCTTGGAACATGTGTTCCCCTTCCCGGCCTTGACTGGTCCCCATACGATCACACCACCCCATAGCCCATACTTGCTCCAGTCTACTCCCTGGAACACGTGTTCCATTTCCCGGCCTTGACTGGTCCCCATACCATCACACCACTCGATAGCCCATACTTGCTCTAGTCTAAACCCTGGAACACGTGTTCCCCTTCTAGGCCATGACTGGTCCCCATACCATCAAACCACTCCATAGCCCATACTTGCTCTAGTCTAAACCCTGGAACACATGTTCCCCTTCTAGGCATTGACTGGTCCCCATACCATCACACCACTCCATAGCCCATACTTGCTCTAGTCTAAACCCTGGAACACGTGTTCCCCTTCCCGGCCTTGACTTGTCCCCATACCATCACACCACTCCATAGCCCATACTTGTTCTAGTCTCCTGCTTGGAACATGTGTTCCCCTTCTAGACCTTGACTGTTCCCCATACCATCACACCACTCCATAGCCCATACTTGCTCTAGTCTAAACCCTGGAACACGTGTTCCCCTTCCCGGCCTTGACTTGTCCCCATACCATCACACCACTCAATAGCCCATACTTGCTCTAGTCTAAACCCTGGAACATGTGTTCCCCTTCCCGGCCTTGACTTGTCCCCATACCATCACACCACTCCTTAGCCCATACTTGTTCTAGTCTTCTCCTTGGAACATGTGTGCCCCTTCCCGGCCTTGACTGGTCCCCATACGATCACACCACCCCATAGCCCATACTTGCTCCAGTCTACGCCCTGGAGCACGTGTTCCAGTTCCCGGCCTTGACTGGTCCCCATACCATCACACCACTCCATAGCCCATACTTGCTCTAGTCTAAACCCTGGAACACGTGTTCCCCTTCTAGGTCATGACTGGTCCCCATACCATCACACCATTCCAAAGCCCATACTTGCTCTAGTCTAAACCCTGGAACACGTGTTCCCCTTCTAGGCCTTGACTGGTCCCCATACCATCACACCACACCATAGCCCATACTTGCTCTAGTCTAAACCCTGGAACACGTGTTCCCCTTCCCGGCCTTGACTTGTCCCCATACCATCACACCACTACATAGCCAATACTTGTTCTAGTCTCCTCCTTGGAACATGTGTTCCGCTTCTAGGCCTTGACTGGTCCCCATACCATCACACTACCTCATATCCCATACTTGCTCTAGTCTAAACCCTGGAACACGTGTTCCCCTTCCCGGCCTTGACTTGTCCCCATACGATCACACCACTCCATAGCCCATACTTGTTCTAGTCTCCTCCTTGGAGCATGTGTTCCCCTTCTAGGCCATGACTGGTCCCCATACCATCACTCCACTCCATAGCCCATACTTGCTCTAGTCTAAACCCTGGAACACGTGTTCCCCTTCTAGGCCATGACTGGTCCCCATACCATCAAACCACTCAATAGCCCATACTTGCTCTAGTCTAAACCCTGGAACACGTGTTCCCCTTCCCGGCCTTGACTTGTCCCCATACCATCACACCACTCCTTAGCCCATACTTGTTCTAGTCTTCTCCTTGGAACATGTGTTCCCCTTCCCGGCCTTGACTGGTCCCCATACGATCACACCACCCCATAGCCCATACTTGCTCCAGTCTACGCCCTGGAGCACGTGTTCCACTTCCCGGCCTTGACTGGTCCCCATACCATCACACCACTCCATAGCCCATACTTGCTCTAGTCTAAACCCTGGAACACGTGTTCCCCTCCTAGGTCATGACTGGTCCCCATACCATCACACCATTCCAAAGCCCATACTTGCTCTAGTCTAAACCCTGGAACACATGTTCCCCTTCTAGGCCTTGACTGGTCCACATACCATCACACCACTCCATAGCCCATACTTGCTCTAGTCTAAACCCTGGAACACGTGTTCCCCTTCCCGGCCTTGACTTGTCCCCATACCATCACACCACTACATAGCCAATACTTGTTCTAGTCTCCTCCTTGGAACATGTGTTCCGCTTCTAGGCCTTGACTGGTCCCCATACCATCACACTACCTCATAGCCCATACTTGCTCTAGTCTAAACCCTGGAACACGTGTTCCCCTTCCCGGCCTTGACGTCCCCATACCATCACACCACTCCATAGCCCATACTTGTTCTAGTCTCCTCCTTGGAGCATGTGTTCCCCTTCTAGGCCATGACTGGTCCCCATACCATCACTCCACTCCATAGCCCATACTTGCTCTAGTCTAAACCCTGGAACACGTGATCCCCTTCCCGGCCTTGACTTGTCCCCATACCATCACACCACTCCATAGCCCATACTTGCTCTAGTCTAAACCCTGGAACACGTGTTCCCCTTCTAGGCCTTGACTGGTCCCCATACCATCACACCACTCCATAGCCCATACTTGCTGTAGTCTACTCCCTGGAACACGTGTTCCACTTCCCGGCCTTGACTTGTCCCCATACCATCACACCACTCCATAGCCCATACTTGCTCTAGTCTAAACCCTGGAACACGTGTTCCCCTTCCCGGCCTTGACTTTTTCCCATACTATCAGAACACACCATAGCCCCTACTTGCTCTAGTCCACTACCTGGAATACGTGTTCCCCTTCCCGGACTGACTGTTCCCCATACCATCACACCACTCCATATTCCATACCTGCTCTAGTCTACTCCCTGGATTACGTGTTTCCCTTCCCAGCCTTGACTGTTTCCCATACCATCAGAACACTCCATACCCCATACTTGCTCTAGTCTACTACCTGGAACACGTGTTCCCCTTCCCGGAGTGACTGTTCCCCGTACCATCACACCACTCCATATTCCATACTTGCTCTAGTCTACTCCCTGGATTACGTGTTTCCCTTCCCGGCCTTGACTGTTTCCCATACCATCAGGACACTCCATAGCCCATACTTGCTCTAGTCCACTCCCTGGAGCACGTATTCCCCTTCACGGCCTTGACTGGTCCCGATAGCATCACACCACTCCCTGGCCCGTACTTGCTCTAGTCTACTCCCTGGAACACGTGTTCCCCTTCTCGGTCTTGACTTGTCCCCATACTATCACACCACTCCATAGCCCATACTTGCTCTAATCTACTCCCTGGAACACGTGTTCCCCTTCCCGGCCTTGACTGTTTCCCATACCATCAGAACACTCCATAGCCCCTACTTGCTCTAGTCTACTCCCTGGATTACGTGTTTCCCTTCCCGGCCTTGACTTTTTCCCATACTATCAGAACACACCATAGCCCCTACTTGCTCTAATCCACTACCTGGAACACGTGTTCCCCTTCCCGGACTGACTGTTCCCCATACCATCACACCACTCCATATTCCATACCTGCTCTAGTCTACTCCCTGGATTACGTGTTTCCCTTCCCGGCCTTGACTGTTTCCCATACCATCAGGACACTCCATAGCCCATACTTGCTCTAGTCTACTCCCTGGAGCACATGTACCCCTTCTCAGTCTTGACTCGTACCCATACCATCACACCATTCCATGGCCTATACTTGCTCTAGTCTACTCCCTGGAACACGTGTTTCCCTTCCCGGCCTTGACTGGTCCCCATACCATCACACCACTCCCTAGCCCGTACTTGCTCTAGTCTACTCCCTGGAACATGTGTTCCCCTTCTTGGCCCTGGCTGGTCCCTATATCATTACTCCACTCCATAGCCCATACTTCCTCTAGTCTACTCCCTGGAACACGTGTTCCCCTTCCCAGCCTTGACTGGTCCCCATACCATCACACCACTCCATAGTCCATACTTGCTCTAGTCTACACCCTGGAACCTGTGTTCCCCTACCCGTCCTTGACTGGTTCCCATACCATCACACCACTCCCTAGCCCGTTCTTGCTCTAGTGTACTCCCTGGAACTCATGTTCCCCTTCTCGGCCTTGACTGGTCCCCATTCCATCACACCACTACATAGCCCATACTTGCTCTAGTCTACTGCCTGGAACACATGTTCGCCTTCTTGGCCATGACTGGTACCCATACCATCACACCACTCTATAGCCCATACTTTCTGTAGTCTACTCCCAGGAACACGTGTTCCCTTTCTTGGCAATCACTTCTGAGAATTTCCCCTTGGGAGCTCCTTTTTCAGACCTTCCCATGTCTCTATAATACCTAGAGAAAGTGAATCTTTGTGGAATCTCCAAAATATGTCAGGTACCGTTTAGCTAGGTCTTCTAAATATACAGTAAAGAATATAACAAACTCAGAGTGGATCAATTTGTAAGCATGTTTATTACTTGTTTGGGCCTCTACCTCCATGCATTGTTATCAGTAGGTAGCTTTAATATTACAGATCAAAATGGATCTTTTTTATACATTTACAGAATCCTGTAATTCATCAGCTTCATGTCTTTGACATTGTTTCATCCTTTATCTGCATTCTTGCATCCATCTTATATTTGTCTTTAATTAGCCCATTTGTCTTTGAGTCTTCAACCCTCAACAGCTATGTCTTGTGTTTCTCTGCTTTCAATCATGTAATGTCAAAACACCACCTGCATGTTTCCCATTGAAGCTCATCAACACACCAGCAAAATAGGATTACACAGGTTCCATTTTGTCACACACACAAAATGCTGGAAGAATTCAGGCCAGGCATCATCTATGGAAAAGAGTACAGTTGATGTTTCAGCCTGGCTTGGTGAGTTTCTCCAGCATTTTGTGTGTGTGCTTGGATTTCCAGCATCTACTGATTTTCTCTTGTTTTCTATTTTGTCACATTACATTTTCCAAAAATTATAAAATCATAAAGACTTCAGGGTTGCTGATGTATTTCCACAGCAGTCATGTGACACAGAAAAGATCAGGCATGAGGGACTGAGCAGCTAATTTATATTTGTATTTCTTAGCTCCATTCAGAAGCACTGAATGTAATGGAGGTGCAGCTTTCAGGTGCAGTCCTATTCTGAGATAAAAAATGTTAAAAAATGTCCAGCCAGGTCATTATTTTGAATAAGTTAGTACTAGTGTGCTGTAAAGCTTCAATGTTGATCACGATTGCTCATGGTAAAGGTCATATATAATGCATGTCATTATTTTTCATGGGCAGAGCATGGTAGTCATTCAGTGCTAGTATAATCCATTTGCTAGTAAGTTTCTGTTGTAATTTTGTGGTGCTCTTAAAGTGTACATACTGTTTGTAACATCTCTGCTCTATTGTTCTAGAACCTTTGCTCAGAATTGCAGGAACATTGAACAGTTAAGTCTGAATGGATGCACAAAAATCACAGATGCGTAAGTAAAACACTTCATTAACAGATTGTTGAAGTGGACCTTGATGTGGCCCTCTTAGTGAATTTTGTGACCAATGATGAAAAGAGCAGGAGCAAAGCAGTTCAGTAACTAAGCAACTTCCTTTATGCAGTAATGTGAAAAAAGAAACCTTTTATGTTTATTTTATGTCCAACATCTACTGATATAATTGAAGTCGTGTGTATTACTGTAAAACTTCTAGTTTATAAGATCATGAGCACAGGTTAGTTTCTATTGTAACTAATAAAAAGTTGTTTTCAACACTGACTCCACAAGATGGTTGTGAATGAGGCTTTGGCACATTGTCTTTCATGAGATATGACATTGAATATGAAAGCTGGTAAGGCAGCTCCTATGATAAAGTATGCAAAAGGGTTAACACTTCGTTAAACAATAGCAGCCTGTTTTTCTGAAAGAAACCACAGATGATTAACAGATATGCTAAATCATGCTGAGCCATATTTCTTCTTGAAGGTAGCTAGCTAGGGTTTCAGAATGCTTATTTCCTTGTGCACTCATGCGTAGAATTAGGCCCACTCTACAATACAAATACAAGTACTTTATTGTCACCAAGCAATTGAGTGTACAATTGAGTGTAGAGTGTACAATCATCACAGAGATATTTGTTTCTGCGCTTCGAGCTCCCTGAAATCCAAATCAAAGTAAAAGCCTGTTTAGGCTATTTGTGTATGTTCTGTCCATTATGCCTATTTTGTAATTTATCTTTTGGGGCTGCCATGTAGTGGATAACTTTACCTCCAGCCTGTCTTGTGTGGGGGTTATCTGGACGAATATATTTGTGTTGTAAGGGCCGGGATCATGTCTGGCTTACATCTCTGTTTGATGACAGTGATCACGATGAGGACTGGCTAGTGACAAGAGTTTCACCTCCGTATCGGGAGCCGCTACTAGCCATGGGACCTGAAAATTCTCTGGGGTTCTTTAACTCTGTGGGAGGAAGGGTGAAACAAAGGGGAGGGGGAGGACAGCTCCCCTCTATCTAACCATCCCGTGAGGTGAAACTCAAGAACAGATAAACTCAGTCCCTGAGAAAAGTCCCCCACCACAACCTGAGTCAGTTACCTACCCAAATAATGCTAAGGTGGGGGAGCAACATCAGCCGGCGGTTATCCCTGTCTATACTCCATGGACGTCACAGGAAATGATCATGATAATGTATCAGGTCCATGACAGAAAAGAGAAACAGGTGCTCTTCACACAATCTATGCAGAGCACAGTTCAGATGTATAACACTACATCCCCCGGATCGTCTCAGACGATATTATCTATGGATGAGGGATGGAAATGGAAGGCAGAACTGGGATACCAGCCTTACCAAGGACTCGGGGGGGGGGGGGGGGAGGGGGGTGTTGTTGCCAAACGATGAGCAGCAGACCAACCAGATGATCCAGGGCTCGGAAAAAGCACTCCAGCAGCCTATTAACCCCACTAAAGTACTAGAATGTAAACCGAAAGCCGGGGAATCAGGGTCGGATTACTGGGAGCATTCTCTATCTTGCTACGAGACTTATGCAGGAGACCAGATCTTCAATAATGGGAATACTTCCCCCCAGTTTATACGCTTCTGCTCCAATGTCCCCCTTTCAAGTTAGCCACGATGATTAAAACCAACAATATGGACTGGCCAGATAATGACCGTAATCGAATGCAATGGGCCGTAGTCTGGACCCACCTGAAAGGGGGTTGCAGTTAAGCATGAATTTGTCCAACAGGGTGAGGGACACCGACGGGGTTCAGATAATGGTCAGTATTGTAACCATATGTCTGAACTGGGAAACCGGGATTGGGATCAATTCCCTGATTGGCCTTACCCCACCTATGATGATCGATATGCCCCAGGGCCCAGCCAGGTGATGTCAATAAGGGGACCACCCCAATGACCTTATCTCCCTGAGTGAAGAAATGGGCCACCCCAGGGAGTGCCCGTGACTGGGGGAGCTCAGCCTGGACTGTGTTTTAACTGTGGCCGACCAGGGCACTGAAAGGCAAGGTGCCCTTGGGGACTGTAGAGACATCCAGTTTCAAACCGGTCACTCCATTCTCCATGAACAATCCTTTTGCTAACTGACTCTTGAACATCTTGCCCGTTGTAGGTAGCGACCCACAAGAGAAACCCAGCATAATCTTCCATTAACCTCTCGGAGTTTGAACGACACGATCCCTATGAGTGGAGGGAAGGCTGTATATATCCTGGTAGCTGTGGCTTCTTATATTACCCTACATCAGCCTGTAAATGTGCTCTCTTCCCACTCGGGGGTGGAGTTTTTGACCTCCTGAGAGACACAGCACCTCTCTCAGGCACGACCAAATCTCTATGAGACAGACTTACTGAGCAACCCACTGCTGACATTTTCTCACTGCTCCACTTCAAACCCAGCCACTTTCCTAATGTCACCACTCCAGGTTACAGACAACTCTGAACCCGATTGCGTGCTGTGAAATCAATTTCTCACTACAACCCATGAGGACCTCACGGACCAACCCCTACAGGACCCCGACATAACCTTGTATGTCGATGGAAGTTCTTTCACGGGCCCTCAAGGTTGGAGATGTTCAAGCTATGCTGTGGCCACAGATAACACGGTGCTCGATCAGGCAGCCTTTCAACCAGCCGTGTCAGCACAAAAAGCTGAGTTATTTGCCCTCACGTGCCTGCATCCTGGCTGCCAACAAACGTGCAAACATCTACAGTGACTCTCGATACACCCTCGGGGTAGCTCATGTCTACGGAGTGCTTTGGGAATACCAGGGTTTCCTCACCTCCTCAGGACATCCATTAACAATGCTACGTTTGTACAGAATCTCCTCACCGCCTTACAGCTTCTAAAGACATCGGCCATCATTAAACGCTCCGCTCATACCTGTCAGATTGTTAAAATCTCCACCGGTAGCACCATGGCTGAAGAGGTTGCCGAAGTCACAGCCCAGAGACTCGAAATCATAATTCCACTCATACAGTCAGCTCTACTTATCTGTGAATTCTGCATGCGCGAATTCAACCAAATGCGAATCGAGGAAACCCAGAATGCTGATCAAGCACTTGTTGTTCGAGCATGTGCAGCTTTTTTCTTGTCATTATTCCTTAGACAATGCAGTATAACAACTATTTTACTTAGCATTTACATTGTATTAGGTGTTATAAGTAATCTACAGATGATTTAAAGTATACGGGAGGATGTGACAATAGACAATAGGTGCAGAAGTAGACCATTCGGCCCTTCGAGCCTGCACCGCCATTCTGAGGTCATGGCTGATCATCTACTATCAATACCCGGTTCCTGCCTTGTCCCCATATCCCTTGATTCCCCTATCCATAAGATACCTATCTAGCTCCTTCTTGAAAGCATCCAGAGAATTGGCCTCCACTACCTTCCGAGGCAGTGCATTCCAGACCCCCACAACTCTCTGGAAGAAGAAGTTTTTCCTTAACTCTGTCCTAAATGACCTACACCTTATTCTCAAACCATGCCCTCTGATACTGGACTCTCCCAGCATCTGGAACATATTTCCTGCCTCTATCTCAGGGGTGGGCAAACTTTTTGACGTGGGCCACAAAGGTTCTAAAATTTGGCAGGGGGGCTGGACCAGGAGCAGATAGACGGAGTGTTTTGATAATACACCTCATAAGAGAAAATAAAATATCATGGGATATGTAGAAAACATGTGGTTTAATTTCAATTGAAAAAGAACAAATGCATTACAACAAAATATCTGTCTTTGAAGTCCCATGTTATTTAGCTATTTATTGAAATGACTTTTAAAACACTGAAAATTAAATGAATAAAATACAGCTTTTTTTTAATAGTAACAGTTATTATTTTAAAGCACTGAAAATTCTGTTACCCTTCAAGATATTATCATCATCACTCTCCTCCTGACTGATTTTATTTCAAAAACCGTAGGGGATGCAGGTCTACTTGTCCTGCTCCTTCTTATTCAATTGTCCCCTGTGCCAAAACTCAACAACGACCAGCACAAAGACAGAACAGTGACAGCGCGCCAGTATGCGGAGCGCGTTATTTGATCTGGAGCGCATTTTTATTTTGAGAACGTACGTGTACCTGCGCACTACTCATGTCCATCACTTAACAGAAATGACATGTAACATTTAAGGCTTATTGAAAAAAATATTTTCAAATGCATTTTTTACATAACACAACGAAGAAACTTATTTTTAATTTCAGTGGGAACAGTGTTGTTGGTCTCCCTTTTTAGCCAGCGCATCAAAGTCTGGATTTAGTTTTGTTGTGGCGATTCTCAGGATGGATCTGAGGTGTTGGTCAGTTAATTTGGATCTGTGGCTGGCTTTGTTGATGTTCATGACGCTGAACGCCTGTTCACACAAATAGGTCGAGCCGAACAAAGAGTAAAGCGCAAATGTGGTGTAATACGCTGCACCTCAACAAAGGTCAATGTGTAGCGGTGTGCTGCATGCAGCGCTAAAATTACGACACGGAGTCGGTAACTGCAGTCGAAGAAAAAAACTTTATTCGAAATCCCCAGCCTCACTTTTAAGCCTCCCTCAACCTGTCCCCCGTGGCGCAGAGGCTCCAAAGCTCTGTGCTCGCAAATCCCCACAGTCTTTCTCCCTTAGCCGGAATGCTGGCTAATTGTGAGCCGGTCCGGATGTGCCAGGAAATGGGTCGCCACAAATGTATATAGAGTGCATCATCTATTGGGAAAACGCCAGAATTGCGGGGAAAAAACGTTAACAAGGTTTATTAATATAATTTCATCAAGTTCTGCGGGCCGGATTAAAAAGCTTAACGGGCCGCATTTGCCCATGCCTGCTCTATCTTGTCCAATCCCTTAATAATCTTATAAGTTGCAATCAGATCCCCTCTCAATCTCCTTAATTCCAGTGTGTACAAGCCCAGTCTCTCTAACCTCTCTGCTTAAGACAGTCCGGACATCCCAGGAATTAACCTTGTGAATCTACGCTGCACTTCCTCTACAGCCAGGATGTCCTTCCTTAACCCTGGAGACCAGAACTGTACACAATACTCCAGGTGTTGTCTCACCAGGGCCCTGTACAAATGCAAAAGGATTTCCTTGCTCTTGTACTCAATTCCCTTTGTAATAAAGGCCAACATTCCATTAGCCTTCTTCACTGCCTGCTGCACTTGCTCATTCACCTTCAGTGACCGATGAACAAGGACTCCTAGATCTCTCTGTATTTCTCCCTTACCTAACTCTACACCGTGCAGATAATAATCTGCCTTCCTGTTCTTATTGCCGAAGTGGATAACCTCACACTTATTCACATTAAACGTCATCTGCCAAGTATCTGCCCACTCACTCAGCCCATCCAAGTCACCCTGAATTCTCCTAACTGCCACCTAGCTTAGTATCATCAGCAAACTTGCTGATGTTATTCTCAATGCCTTCATCTAAATCATTGATGTAAATCGTAAACAGCTGTGGTCCCAATACCGAGCCCTGTGGCACCCCACTAGTCACCACCTGCCATTTCGAGAAACACCCATTCACTGTTACCCTTTGCTTTCTATCTTGACAACCAGTTTTCTATCCATATCAATATCTTCCCCCCCCCCCCCCAATGCCATGAGCTCTGCTTTTACCCACCAATCTCCTATGTGGGACCTTATCAAATGCCTTCTGAAAATCGAGGTACACTACATCCACTGGATCTCCCTTGTCTAACTTCCTGGTTACATCCTCGAAAAACTCCAATAGATTAGTCAAGCATGATTTGCCCTTGGTAAATCCATGCTGGCTTGGCCCAATCCTATCACTGCTATCCAGATATGCCATTATTTCATCTTTAATAATGGACTCTTCCCCACTACTGATGTTAGGCTGACAGGACGATAGTTCTCTGTTTTCTCCCTCCCTCCTTTCTTAAAAAGCGGGATAACATTAGCCATTCTCCAATCCTCAGGAACTGATCCTGAATCTAAGGAACATTAGAAAATGATTGCCAATGCATCCACAATTTCCGGGGTCATCCCTAGGATGCAGACCATCTGGACCTGGGGATTTGTCAGCCTTCAGTCCCATCAGTCTACTCATCACCATTTCCTTCTTAATGTCAATCTGTTTCAATTCCAATGTTACCCTATGTACTTCTGATCCTAAGTCCCCCCTTGCAAAGGACTGAATCTCATTCCTCACCAACAGGGCCACCCCACCCCCTCTGTCCACATTTCTGTCCCTACGATAGCACGTATACCCTTGTACATTCATTTCCCAGGTCTGATCTCCCTGCAGCCATGACTCCGTTATCCCAACAACATCATAGTTACCCATTCGCACCTGTGCTTCAAGCTCATCCGCCTTATTTCTGACACCGTGCATTCAGATATAGAATTTTTAGCCCATTTCTCCTCTCTCTCTTTAAATCGCTGCCTATTGTGCTTAACACAGATCCCCGAACTCCCATCGGGCTATACGCCCCTTGAATTTTGTTGTCCTTTCTAAATTTACTTATTCTTTCTGCACATTTAACTCCATGTTCCGTCAGACCATCCCTCAGTCATGTGTCCTCCTTATCACTTGTTCCACTTGTGCGTGGATTATTGTGGATTGGGATTGAAAAAAATCAGAAGTTCTCTTAATAAGTAAGTCGGAACAGGTGCATCCGGTATTATTTAGTGTCAGTTAGTCAAACGTTAGTCTTAGTATAGAATATATATTTTACTTTTCTATGCATATAAAACACCTAAGAGAGTATGTTTCACCGCCGGGCTCGGGAATGGAAGTTCTCGGGTCTTGGGACAGATCGCTATGGAGTGCGCTCTCCACCGTGCCGGGTTGATGTGGAGGATCAAAAACCAAAACCCGAAACCCAATAATTAAACCACTGCGTTGCTTAGTAATAATTGTAGCTTTCATCGGGGCAGAGCCTTTCTCACTTTAAAATTGTTCCAATCATTGACCGACATAGCCTCATGCTTTTCCAATGTCCGATGGTGTTTCACCTCTTTCTGATTGCTTTATTATTTCAACTTTATTTTGCATCGTGTTCGTGATTATTTTCGCGAACAGAAACACTGCGGATTCAGAGCTCTGCTGGGTCCTAATGTCCACCACACTGTGACAGGTTAAATAAGTTCTGGGGTTCCACTGGGTCCCAAGGTCCACCGCATTGAGACAGGTTGAATAAAGGACTTGAAAATCCGTGAATTTTGGTATCCGCAAGGGGTCCCAGAACCAATCCCCCGTGGGCCGACTGTACCTGTCAGACTGATAAAATCTCCACCGGTAACACCATGGCTGATGAGGTTGCCAAAGTCACAGCCCAGAGTCTTGTAATTATAGACCCACCGGGGTCCCGCCAAAACCCCTTACCCTCTCAGACAGCACGGGTATGCCTGACATGCAAGTCGTTTGTACGTTCCAGGGGGATGCCCCTGAGAAGGAACACAGACTATGATCACAAATCATAAGGAGGGCCTTTGGTACACCCCTGCGGGACAGGTTGGTGTCTGTACCCAATTTCTACCAATCCTCCTTTGATAATATTCATACTAGTACTCACCTCGGAAAAGAGGGAAGGTGTTTAGTATGTGACGAGTTACACAACAAAACTATAAATAAAATCTCTAGAGACTGGAGCTAAGTTAACAGGGGTTTTTACTTACGGAACCCAAACTGAACACATACATACAGATCAATACATGCCTAATAGCACATGTTCAATAACGTGTTACTACAACATAAAATAGTCCCATGTTATACAGTAGGCTATATGGTACACTCCTCCCTTTTATTTTAAAAGTGTATCAACTTTTTCTGGGGCACTACGCTAAACAAATACTGTATATGTACCCTTAATATACAAATGCCCACTGTGGTTAATTAGTAAGTTAACAATATGAAATTACAACAAAATAATTATAATTATAACTGCAGTCTCTTGGGGGGGTCTTCTCTGCCTCTCTGGGTAACATCTGACTTGAAACATTTACTCTGGGGAATAAGTCTTCACAGGTACATCAGGTGGGTTCTCAGCACTGATGACAGGCTTATCTGTAGGGGAGGCTGATGTGGTCACAGCAGGTGTTTGCTTCTATGTCTGGAGAGTCCATGCCAGGTGTTGTTAAGTTTTTCACCTGAACATTCAGGATTTGATGTCCGCATACGTTCTCTCCCGTTTGTACTCTATACATCAGTGGCCCGTCTATGGCAGAAATTATAAATAGCTGCCACTTTTCAGTCTGGTAATTCCGTGCAAGAACTGACTATTCCACATTGAATCTCTGTGTGGACTCAGCATTCAAGTGTTTGAACTGTCTGTTTTCCACATCACGTTGTGCCTCTGGTTTGAGAAGATCCACGCAGGACCTCAGGTTCCTGTTTAGAAACATCATCGCTGGAGTCTGGTTAGTGGTTGCATGTACTGCATTACGATAGGCAAGGAGGAAGTTGTCTATCTTGTGTTGTGGTGGTCGATTTTCACTGTCCCTTGCCTTCCTTGAAAGTCTGTACAAATCTTTCTGCCAAGCCATTTGTGGACGGACGGTAAGGGGCCGATGTAAAGTGCTTGATTCCATTGTTCTTCACAAGACTTTGGAATTCTTCAGAGACAAATTGTTGTGCAGATTCACTCTGATATGCCATTCCTGGTGAACATGGCCCTCAGCGCTGTAATGGTCTTTTCTGATGTGGTTGTCTTCATTTTGATGACCTCTGGCCATTTGGAATGTGCATCAACGGTGATGAAAGAGATAGACTTCATGAATGGTCTAGCAATGTCGATGTGCACTTGTTGCCATGGTGATGAGGGCCTCCCACGGATGGAAAGGGTCTTGTGGTGGGGTGTTCTGGATCTTTTGACATCCAGAGCAGTTCTTGATCACGTCCTCAATCTGTTTATTGATTCCTGGCCACCATACACAGGCACGGGCAAGACTTCTCATCTTCACGGTACCCAGGAGCCCCTTGTGCAGTTCCTGAGCACTCTGGTGCGTAGCTTGAGAGGAATCACAACTCGTGAACCACATATTAGTGTTCCCCAACACACTGACAACTGCTCCTTCCTCGCTGAGGAGGCTGGAAACAGTGTGTTACCACACACTGGCCATCTCTTTACCGTGATGTCATACACTTCTGACAACATAGGGTCATTGTGTGTTTCTCTTTCAATGAGGCTGTGCGGCACTGGTAGTAGTTCAACTACTGTTGTGCGAAAGACCTCTACTGAATTCATTTGTGTAGTTATCTCTGAAGTCAGCAGTGACAAACCATCTGCGTTGCCATGTTGCTTGGTACCCTTGTGTTCAATGTCATACATGTGACCTCCTAAGAAAAGGGACCATCGCTGCAGCCTTTGTGTTGTCATCACTGGAACGCCTTTCCTTGGGTTGAAGATTGACACTTGAGGCTGATGGTTAGTCAACAGAGTAAACTTTTAACCATACAGGTAGTGACTGAATCTCTTGACTCCCCACATGAGGCTTAGGGCCTCTCTGTCAATCTGTGCGTAGTTGCGTTCAGCTGAAGTTAGCGATCTTGAGGCAAAGGCTATTGGTCTTCCTGAGCCATCTGGAAACTTGTGTGGTAACACAGCTCCTATCCCATGGGGCGAGGCATCACAAACCAGTTGGATTGGTAAGGAGGGGTCAAAGTGTGTGAGCACCCTGTCTGAAGTTATGAGTCTTTTAATTTCTTGAAATGCTTTCTTACAGCTCTCAGTCCACTTCCATTGTGTCCCTGTCTGTAATAGTGCATTTAGTGAGTGTTGGACTGTGGATAGGTTGTGGTAAAAGTTCACTAGTCCAGGATATGCTCTCAGCTGAGACACATTTTCAGGTGGTGGTGCCTTAAGCACTGCTTCTATCTTGTCTTGAGACACGTGTAAGTCATCCTTGTTGATCACATGCCCACAGAATGAGATTTTCTTTTTGAAAAACTCACATTTCTGTCGATTAGCTCTGAGCGCATATTCTCATAGAAACATAGAAAATAAGTGCAGGAATAGGCCATTCAGCCCTTCGAACCTGCACCGCCATTCAGTATGATTTTGGCTGATCATCCAACTCAGAACCCTGTACCTGCTTTCTCTCCATACCCCCTGATCCCTTTAGCCACAAGGGCCATATCTAACTCCCTCTTAAATGTAGCCAATGAACTGGCCTCAACTGTTTCCTGTGGCAGAGAATTCCACAGATTCACCACTCTCTGAGTGAAGAAGGTCTTCCTCATCTCGGTCCTAAAAGGCTTCCCCTTTATCCTTAAACTGTGACCCCTCATTCTGGACTTCCCCAACATCGGAAAAAATCTTCCTGTATCTAGCCTGTCCAATCCCTTTAGAATTTTATATGTTTCAATAAGATCCCCCCTCAATCATCTGAATTCCAGTGAGTATAAGCCTAGTCTATCCAGTCTTTCTTCATATGAAAGTCCTGCCGTCCTGGGAATCAATCTGGTGAACCTTCTTTGTACTCCCGCTATGGTCAGAATGTCTTTCCTCAGATTAGGGAACCAAAACTGCACACATACTCCAGGTGTGGTCTCACTAAGGCCTATACAACTGCAGTAGTACCTCCCTGCTCCTGTACTCAAATCCTTTTGCTATGAACGCCAACATACCATTTGCCCTTTTCACCGTCTGCAGTACCTGCATGCACACTTTCAATAACTGATGTACAATGATACCCAGGTCTCGTTGCACCTCCCCTTTTCCTAATCGTCCACCATTCAGATAATAATCTGTTTTCCTGTTCTTGCAACCAAAGTGGATAACCTCACATTTGTCCACATTAAATTGCATCTGCCATGAATTTGCCTACTCACCTAACCCATCCAAGTCACCCTGCATCCTCTTAGCATCCTCCTCACAGCTAACACTGCCACCCAGCTTCGTGTCATCCGCAAACTTGGAGATGCTGCATTTAATTCCCTCGTCTAAACCATTAATTTATATTGTAAACAACCGGGGTCCCAGCACTGAGCCTTGCGGTACCCCACTAGTCACTACCTGCCATTCTGAAAAGGTCCCGTTTATCCCACTCTTTGCTTCCTGTCTGCCAACCAATTCTCTATCCACATCAATACCATACCCCCAATACCGTGTGCTTTAAATTTGCACACTAATCTCCTGTGTGGGACCTTGTCAAAAGCCTTTTGAAAATCTAAATATTCCACATCCACTGGCTGTCCCCATCCACTCTACTAGTTACATCTTCAAAAAATTCTGTAAGATTTGTCAGACATGATCTTCCTTTCACAAATCCATGCTGACTTTGTCCGATGATTTCATCTCTTTCCAAATGTGCTGTTATCAGTTCTTTGATAATCGACTCTAGCATTTTCCCCACCACCGATGTCAGACTAACCGGTCTATAATTCCCCGGTTTCGCTCTCCTTTTTTAAAAAGTGGGGTTACATTAGCCACCTTCCAATCCTCAGGAACTAATCCAGAGTCTAAGGAGTTTTGAAAAATTATCACTAATGCATCCACTATTTCTTGGGCTACTTCCTTAAGCACTCTGGGATGCAGACCATCTGGCCCTGGGGATTTATCTGCCTTTAATCCCTTCAATTTACAAACATACCTAACACCACTTCTCTACTAACATGTATTTCCCTCAGTTCCTCCATCTCACTACACCCTTGGTCCCCCACTATTCCGGAAGATTATTTATGTCCTCCTTTTAGTGAAGGCAGGACCAAAGTAGTTATTCAATTGGTCTGCCATGTCCTTGTTCCCCATGACCAATTTACCTGTTTCTGACCTTAAGGGACCTACATTTGTCTTAACCAATCTTTTTCTTTTCACATATCAATAAAAGCTTTTACAGACAGTTTTTATGTTCCCTGCCAGCTTTCTCTCATAATCTTTTTTCCCTTTCCTAATTAAGCCCTTTGGCATCCTCTGCTGGTCTCTGAATTTCTCCCAGTCCTCAGGTGTGCTGCTTTTTATTGCTAATTTATATGTTTCTTCTTTGGACTTGATACTATCCCTAATTTCCCTTGTCAGCCATGGGTGCACTACCTTCCCTGGTTTATTCTTTTTGCCAAATTGCGATGAACAATTGTTGTAGTTCATCTATGCAATGTTTAAATACTTGCCATTGCATATCCACCGTCAACCCTTTAAGTATCATTTGCCAGTCTATCTTAGCTAATTCACGTCTCATACCTTCAAAGTTACCCTTCTTTACATTCAGAACCTTTGTTTCTGAATTAACTATGTCACTCTCCATCTTAATGAAGAATTCCACCATATTATGGTCACTCTTACCCAAGGGGCCTCGCATGACCAGATTGCTAACTAACCCTTCCTCATTGATCAATACCCAGTGTAGAATGGCCTGCTCTCTAATTAGTTCCTTGACGTTGGTTCAGAAAACCATCCCGCATACATTCCAAGAAATCCTCTTCCTCAGCACCCTTACCAATTTGGTTCATCCAATCTATTTGTAGATTGAAGTCACCCATTCTAACTACTGTTCCTTTATTGCACACATTTCTAATTTCCTGTTTAATGCTATCCCCAACCTCACTACTACTGTTAGGTGGCCTGTACACAACTCCCACCAGCGTTTTCTGCCCCTTAGTGGTATGCAGCTCTACCCATATCGATTCCACATCCTCCAGGCTAACGTCCTTCCTTTCTATTGCGTTAATCTGCTCTCTAACCAGCAACACTACCCCACCTCCTTTTCTTTCCAGCTATCCCTCCTGAATATTGAATATCCCTGGATGTTGAGCTCCCATCTTTGGTAACCCTGGAGCCATGTCTCTGTGATCCCAACTATATGATATTCATTAATAACTATCTGCACATTCAATTCATCCACCTTGTTATGAATGCTCTTTGCATTGACACTCAAAGCCTTCAGTCTTGTTTTTACAATGCTCTTAGCCCTTAATACAATTACGTTGAAAATTGGCCCTTTTTGCTTTTTGCCCTGGATTTGCCTGCCTGTCACTTTTACTTTTCACCTTACTACTTTTTGCTTCTACACTCATTTTACACCCCTCTGTCTTTCTGCCCTTGTTCCCATCCCCTTGCCACATTAGTTTAAATTCTCCTGAACAGCAGTAGCAAACACTGCCCCTAGGACATTGGTTCCAGTCCAGCCCAGGTGCAGACCGTCCTGTTTATACCGGTCCCACCTTTCCCAGATCTGGGTCCAATGCCCCAGAAATTTGAATCCCTCCCCCTTGCACCAGTTTTCAAGCCACGTATTCATCTGAAATATCCTCCTATTTCTACTCTGACTAGCACGTGGCACTGGTAGTAATCCAGAGATTACCTTTGTGGCCCTACTTTTTAGTTTATCTCCTAACTCCCTAAATTCACCTTGTAGGACCTCATCCCATTTTTTACTTATATTGTTGGTACCTATGTGCATCACGACCACTGGCTGTTCACCCTCCCATTCCAGAATGTCCTGCAGCCGCTCAGAGACATCCTTGACCCTTGCACCAGGGAGGCAACATACCATCCTGGAGTCTCGTTTGTGGCCGCAGAAACGCCTATCTATTACTCTTATAGTTGAATCCCCTATCACTATAGCTCTCCCACTCCTTTTCCTTCCCTCCTGTGCTGCAGAGCCACCCATGGTGCAATGAACTCTTTTGTGTATATTTATTGTCAGGTATTTCTTGGATGCTTCATCGAATCCCATTTGAAAGTAAGCCTGGGTCAAATCAATTTTTGTGAAATCTTCCCCTCCTGATACGAAAGTAAAAATGTCCTCAATGCAGGGTAGAGGATACTGTACTGTGCGGAGAACTGGGTTAACAGTCACTTTAAAGTCTCCACGTATACGCTCCTTGCTTGGTTTTCCTGGTTTTGTGCTGGAGGTTTTCTTCATCACTGGAATAATAGGTTTGGCCTATTCACTCCAATCCACTTTTGACAGGACCCCAGTCTGCTGCAGATTTTTCAGCTCTGCCTCTACTGTAGGTCGGATTGCTTATGGCACTGGTCTGGCTTTGTGAAATTTTGGACATGTATTTTCCTCAATCTCAATCTTTGCCTTCATGCCCAGAAGGCATAGATTTCCTATTCCTTTCATGAACACTTCCTCAGAGTCAGCAAGTATTTGTGACAGTCTCTCAGGTGTAGCTTTGCTGCACTCCTTTGCTGACACATTTAGTGCTTTGATGGTTTGCCAATCAAACTGGATTTTCCTGAGCCAGCCAATTTTCAGTACATAGAGGATCAGCTGCTGTGTTTTGTCTCCGTGGGTCACTGTCACTTTAATTTTACCTTTGGGATGCATTTTCCGTCCTGTGTAAATCTTTAGCAGTAGTTTAGTTCGTTTCAGAGGTATATGGGTAAACAGTCATTTGTAATCCTGAACAGAGATCATTGTTAGAGCTGAGCCAGTGTCCAACTCCATTTTCAGTCTCACGCCTGCCACTTGGGGAGTGATCCATATTACTCTTCGATCATCTGTCTCCTTCACGCTGTGAAGTTGCAGACAAGACAATTCACTGAGACCGAGTCATTTTCATCAGAACTGCCTTCTTTCATTTTGAGTATATTGTTGTGTTTTCCTTTCTGGGGTTTCTTGTTTTTCTGTATTTTGTCCTTTTTCAGAATCAGAATCAGAATCTTTTATTATCACCAAGTATGAGGACACATACAGGGAATTTGATACCGGTTTCCCTGAGCTCTCTCTGTACAGAATTAAAAGCGAACAAAAACAATAGTGCAAATAATCATAAACTATATACAATGGTGGACCTTATGGAATGTACAGGTGGACTTTATTCATAATATATTCAAGTGTTCATAACACTGATAACTTGCATAAAAAAGAAACTGTTCTTGTACCTATTTGTCCTGGCATACAGTGATCTAAAGCGCCTACCAGAAGGAAGGAGTTGGAACAGGTGATGTCCAGGGTGTGATGGGTCTACAATAATACTTTTTCTGTTGTTCACTAGCTTTGCATGCTCTGCCAGTGTGGCCCTGTTTGCCACACTGCATTCCTCCATTCCTTGTCTTAAACCATGTCACATGTTCCCACAACGGTAACATTTCTTTCCTTCCTTTCTGCTCAGTGACATTTTATTCTTAGCATATTCCAGAGATTTTGGTTGTTATCTCTGAAGCACCTTGTGCGGGTGTTTCTAATGATATTGAGATGTCTGGTGTCTTTTTAATGTGAGGTCTGTTTCACACAGGAGCTTCTTCTGTGTGGTTTCACAGTGCATACCACACACTAACCCAGGCATGGGCAAACTACGGCCTGGGGGCCATATGCGGCCCGTTAATCTTTTTAATCCGGCCCGCAGAACTTGATGAAATTATATTAATAAACCTTGTTAACGTTTTTTCCCCGCAATTCTGGCGTTTTCCCAATAGATGACACACTCTGTATACATTGACCTTTGTTGAGGTGCAGGGTATTACTCCACATTTGCGCTTTACTCTTTGTTCAGCTCGACCTATTTGTGTGAACAGGCGTTCAGCGTCATGAACATCAACAAAGCCAGCCACAGATCCAAGTTAACTGACCAACACCTCAGATCCATCCTGAGAATTGCCACAACAAAACTAAATCCAGACTTTGATGCGCTGGCTAAAAAGGGAGACCAACAACACTGTTCCCACTGAAATTAAAAATAAGTTTCTTCGTTGTGTTATGTAAAAAATGCATTTGAAAATATTTTTTCAATAAGCCTTACATGTTACATGTCATTTCTGTTAAGTGATGGACATGAGTAGTGCGCAGGTGCACATACGTTCTCAAAATAAAAAATGCGCTCCAGATCAAATAACGCGCTCCGCATACTGGCGCGCTGTCATTGTTCTGTCTTTGTGCTGGTCGTTGTTGAGTTTTGGCACAGGGGACAATTGAATAAGAAGGAGCAGGACAAGTAGACCTGCATCTCCTACTGTTTTTGAAATAAAATCAGTCAGGAGGAGAGTGATGATGATAATATCTTGAAGGATAACAGAATTTTCAGTGCTTTAAAATAATAACTGTTACTATTTAAAAAAAGCTGTATTTTATTCATTTAATTTTCAGTGTTTTAAAAGTCATTTCAATAAATAGCTAAATAACATGGGACTTCAAAGACAGATATTTTGTTGTAATGCATTTGTTCATTTTCAATTGAAATTAAAGCACATGTTTTCTACATATCCCATGATATTTTATTTTCTCTTATGAGGTGTATTATCAAAACACTCCGTCTATCTGCTCCTGGTCCGGCCCCCCTGTCAAATTTTAGAACCCTTTGTGGCCCACGTCAAAAAGTTTGCCCACCCCTGCACTAACCTGTCTTCCAATGCGTCCAATAGACCTGCTCCAAATTGTGATCATTTGTGCAGATCAGCACAATATTCAAAAATGCTTTCATTTTTTCTCCGATCCCATTTGTGAAATTTAAATCTTTCAGCAAGGCCCAGTGATTTGGGGTTTAAAAGCTGTTGGAGAGTGTCTACTATTTGCTTGAACATCATAACACCACCCTTTCAATGTAAGATGCCCAGTCTTCAATGCCACTATCAAATGATGTAATGGTTCCAATTAACGCCATCCTTGTTTTGTTAATTTATCCTTGTTATGTAAATTTAGCCTATTAAGCATTAATGTAGCCTCTTGTTTTCATTTTGAATCATGTTACCTGCTTTTTTTGCTAGCATTTCGAGCGTGCTCTGGCTAGATGCCTGCATCTCTCCTTTTTTTAAATCTCCCCTCTGGGACAGGCAGACCCTCAGCCCTGGGGTTCAGTGCCAGCTGTGGTCTCACCTGGATGCGTCGTGGCTCCGTCTGTATCTTTTGGTCTCCCGACATTCCCGACTCCGGTTGAACTCCTGCTTCCTTCCGATTGCCGCTATCAAATAAAACACAATGTTTTGATATGTTGTAGGTTCATTAACCTCGTCACCAATTTGTGGTGTATGTGATTGGTTGCAAAACAAAACTATAAATAAAAAGACTAGAGACTGGAGCTAAGTTAACAGGAGTTTTTACTTACGGAACCCGAACTGAACATATACAGGCAATCCCCGAGTTAGAACGTCATACTTACGAACCGAGGAAGGTGAGTGCCCTCTGCCATTTTAAGTCTGATCGCGACGCCGTCAGCTATTTTAAGTCATTGCTGTTGACACTGTTGTGAGTGCGTAACTTTGTACTTAGCTTAAATATTTCTTAGCAAGATTCACCCTGACGAAGGGTCTCGGCCTGAAACGTCGACAGTGCTTCTCCTATAGATGCTGCCTGGCCTGCTGTGTTCCACCAGCATTTTGTGTGTGTTGTTTGAATTTCCAGCATCTGCAGATTTTCTCATGTTAGCTCTTCCATCCTTGGACTCACTTTACTCCACACGCTGTTGGAGCAGTGCTGCCAGGATAATCAAGGACGTGACCCACCCAGCCAACACACTTTTTGTCTCACTTCCCTCTGGAAGAAGGTTCAGGAGCTTGAAGATTCATACGGCCAGATTTGGGAACAGCTTCTTTCCAGCTGTGGTAAGACTGCTGAACAGATCCTGACCCGGATCTGGGCCGTACCTGCCAAGTATCCGGACCTGACTTGCACTACCTTACTTTCCCTTTTCTGTTTTCTAATTATGATTTATAATTTAAACTTTTTATTATACATACTTCGATTTGTACTTCAGGGAGTGCGGAACGCAGAAACAAATATCACTGTGATGATTGTACGCTCTATTGTCTGGTGACAATGAAGTATTTGTATTTGATAGCTACTCCATAAGTGAATGAAAAAGTTGCCCCTCTATTTCCTTTTAAACCTTTCAGTTCTCACTTTAAATCTCTTATGCATAGCAGCTTCAGCCTGACAAGTAACTGCCATTGATCCAGAAATCACTGGGCAAGGAAGAGCTGTGCACAAAATGAAGAAAGAAGATAATAGTTTTTATCATGTCCAACAGAAGGTGATGAGAGGGACCAGGATACATACAGGCTGAAACAGCCTACATTTTATACAACCAGGGAGATTTAAGTTAAAGTCCGACAATTTATGTGAATACACTTCAAAAATTCGTATGGCACCTCCATTTATCATCTATATACTACTAAAGTCTCATGCTCTGTCTGTTTGTGACCTCCAATTAGTGCAAACGGTGCATTACAGCGGCACTCTTTTTGGCTAAATCAACTTAAAATGTGCTAACTTACAGAATGCAGGCAAAATTCAACTTAATATATTCGTATAAAATTGCCCATTCTCCAAAATCAACAGCTCCGCTTTCACCCGAGAGCTGATCCACCATTATGGAAATCAGGACGTGACACCATGATGCATGCACAGCAGCGACACCAAGCATTGCAAAGGGGCAGGGCAGCTCTATTTCGATTCTCTCAAAGGGTGATCCAACTGATCACCAGATTGTCAAATATGCTTTAAATGTCAGACTTATGTAACTCTCGCTTTGGCTAGCGGCTTAATATAGGGGGTGATAGCCCCCAGCCCAGCCAAACTGAAGAAATCTCATTTGGGTGGATGCTGCGTGATGTGATTACAAATCAGTACCCCAAAATAACAAAGCAGTACACAATATGTGATTAAATGAATAAGCTTTATAATTCTTACATCGACTATAGGGTTAGTGAAGAAAAAAAAGAAAAAGTGCCCATTCTTATGAAACAGTCTATTGCACAATGTTGGAGCTCACTAATACCGTCACCATCCACCATTGACCTCCGACAATCGTTGCTGCACTTTGGACCCTCACTCCAAGTCCACCTATCTGACGGTTTACCAACTCACTCCATTCGCATCTTCTCTCCTTATCTTCCTCCGACAAAAGACCGCGAAAATCTGTCTTACAGCTCACAAGAAAGAACAACAGCATTCTAAACCCTGTTATCTCTAGTCATAACCCAAACATTGCTGCTACAAAGAAACCATTACATTATCAGTGAAACCTTACATTGTGTTATCTTCTGCCCCCACCAAATTTAGTCATGTCCTCATGATGTTGAGATAATTCGCCAACCCTTCCTGCAAAACACAAAGTCCGACACAGGTGTAAAAGGCAGTGACATAGCTCCCCAACACGATATGGGTTACACTGGAGCAATGTAGACCATCCTATCCAGACCTCTGAACTCCATCATCTAACTCTTCAGGTTCCAACACAACTGGCAATACTTCTGTTCTACCTGGTGGGGCCTTCCCTGGTCTATCACTTGTGCCCACCTGCAACTCAGAGCCCTCTGTCCCATGATAAAACTCCTCTTCCTCCACTGCAGAGTCCCACTGCAACCCAGGCTGCCCACAGATAGCACCTCCCCCCCACTTCACCTGACTCAGTGGGAGAAGGGCCCAGAGTCTCTTCCTCAATCAATGCAGTTAGTGAAAGACAGCGTATACCACACATCCAGGTGCAGAGGTCCTGCACTCTGAAGATGGGACAAGGGAGCTGCCTGTGTAGGCAGTGTCTTCCGCCGTATGCGTCAGATGTGTAACTTGCAGTATTCTTCAACCTCTGACTTCATTTGGTGCCAGTAAAACCGGTCTCTGAGCAACCCATAGGTCTCTTCCACCCCCAAATGTCCAGAATCATCATGAAGTGACTTCAACGCCATCCTCTGATACTTCTCAGGCAGAACCAGCTGGGAATGCTGAAGTCAGTGTGGGGGTGGCATGACCTATTATAAGATCTGGTTCTTCAAATGAGGCCATTCTTTCAGTAATGGAGGCACCGGCATGTGTTTCATCCTCTCCGCCTGAGCCATGTCTCCCTTTTCAACCACGGACCAAATAGTGCCAATGCCTGGGTCATCTCGCTGAGCAGCTGCCACTACCCCAGAACTCAATTCTGGTAGCTGATTTGTCTTCAGAGCAGTCAGGTTACAGTAAACTTGTGGAATAGCATCATCAGAAGCTCCGAGTTGATCCATCACTCAATCCTGCCCCTCCTTTCCCTCTGCCTTCACAGTGATTGCAAACTGACACAGGGCTTTCACCCCAGGGGCAGGAAAGCTCTCTCACTCCTCGTCCCTGACCAGTCCATCATGCATCTGTCGGGACAGAGCATCTGCATCAAGGTTCCTGCTTCCTGGCCAGTACTTAAGGCTGAAATCACAGGCAGACAACACCACCAACCACCAATGGCCTGTGGCATCCTGTTTCACTGAGGTCAGGATGTGAGTAAGGGGGTTGTTGTTCGTTCTCACTGCAAACTTGGCCCTGTAGAGACAGTCACTCTGTTTATACACCACCGTAACATTTCAATGCCAGAAATTCCAACTTGTATGTGGGATAGTTTGGGCCTCCACACCAGAGCCCTAATCCTGATCCTCTTAGCTATGCAGTACATATGGCAATCAGGGATGTGCAAAAGCCGGCACCAGTGCCTGGGTCAGCAGCTTATTCAGCAACTGAAAAGCCTCCTCACATTTTACATCCCACCTCGGTCCAAAGGGCTCTGATGGGTCGAAATATTCTCCAACTTCCTGTCCTCCTTTTTCTTTCCCTTTCTTCCCCAAACAGAGGGTAACCACACAGAAGCTGATTAAAAGAGTGACTCACTTATGCGTAGCCTTTCACAAACTTCCGATAGTAACCACAGAACCCAAGGAACAAGTGCAGAGTACTCACAGTCTGGGGTCTTGGCCAAGTGGTCACTGCCTCGATTTTAGTTGGGCCTGTAGCTGCCCCATCTGTGAGAGTATGTTCTCTTTGTCAGCCTCACTTATGGGGATCTGGTAATACCCACTCCTCAAGTCCAGCACACTGAATTACTTTGCACCACTCAGGCAGGCCAGCACGTCTTCAATCCTAGGAACAGTATTCTGGTCAGGGAAGGTACACCTGGTCAGAGTCCTATAGTCCACACACACCCATACCTTCCCATTCTTCTTTCAGGCCACTACTATTGGGGACGTATAGGGGCTTCAGGTCTCGGTGATGATCCTTGCTTCCTTCAACCTACCCAAATGCTGCTGAACATCCTCCATCTCTACAGGAGCCATTCGCTGTGACCTTTTTCAGATTAGGGTATCCTCAGTCACTCAGATAACGTGACGCGTGCTCTTGGAACAACCCACATCAAATTCTTCAGTGGAAAAGACACCTTCCAGCTTCAACATCTTCTCTACCAGCCTACCCTTCCAACCTGCAGGAACTGGCGAGTCCCCAAAGTTGAATGACTCAACAGTCAACTTTACCCCCACTACTCAGAAACGAGAAAACCCTGTCTTTGAAATCTCCGCCCCCAACTACAGCTACCTCAGCACTGGTCTGCGTTAAACAAGAGCTGTGCCAGCTATTTTACCAAACCCCCGCACACAATTGCAACTTTAACTGTACTTAACAGGCGAATTGACAATTCATGCAGACTACAAATATCTGCCCCACTGGTTCATTGCTCAGGGTAATCACACAACTTCCAACAGAATCAATCCCGAATGTAGCCCCCACAATTGTAACTCTCGCCTCAGCTAGTGGCTTAATATAGGGGGTGATAACCCCCAGTCTGGCCAGACTTAGGAAATCTCATTTGTGTGGATGCTGTGCAATGTGTCCCCTGTTACAAAGCAGTACAAAACAGTACACAGTATGCAATTGAAAACAGTTAAGCTTTATAATTCTTACTTTGTCTATAGGGTTAGTGAAGAAAATGAAAAAAAAAGAAAAAGGGCCCATTTTTATGGAACAGTCTATTGCACAATGTTGGAGCTCAATGATAAGCCGGTCGTTTGGCCATTGACCTCCAATCGTTGCTGTCCTTCGTACCTTCACTCCAATTCCACCCCGTCTGACAGTCTACCAACTCCCTCCATTCATGACTTCTCTCCTCATCTCTCCCTGACAAAAGAACGTGAAAATCTCTCTTCCAGCTCACAGGGAAGAACAACAGCATTCTAAACCCTGTTATCTCTAGTCATAACCCAAACATTAGTGCTGCAGAGAAACCATTACATTATCAGTGAAACCTTACAGCATGTTGCATGTTACATTTAATTGGTTCTCTTTTTTACTCAGCAACCTGAGGCAGGACTTCAATCAGCTCAAATGTGTTCAAATGCCTAGTCATCTAGACTTATAATGACTAATTCTTGTAATCTCCCACCTCAAGATGCCAAATCTACATGCAAACCACTTATCTACTACTTTATTGCCATTGTGTTAAATGGTAGGGCATTGAGGAATGCAGTAGAACAGAGTGATCTAGGAATAATGGTGCATAGTTCCCTGAAGGTGGAATCGCATGTGGATAGGGTGGTGAAGAAAGCTTTTGATATGTTGGCCTTTATAAATTAGAGCATTCAGTATAGGAGTTGGGATGTACAAGGCATTGGTAAGGCCAAATTTGGAGTATTGTGTACAGTTCTGGTCACTGAATTATAGGAAAAATGTCAACGAAATAGAGAGAGTACAGGGAAGATTTACTAGGATGTTACCTGGGTTTCAGCACCTAAGTTACAGAGAAAGGTTGAACAAGTTAGGTCTTTATTCTTTGGAGTGTAGAAGGTTGATGGGGGTACTTGTTAGAGGGATTTAAAATTATGAGGGGGATAGATAGACTTGACGTGGATAGGCTTTTTCCTTTGAGAGTAGGTGAGATTCAAACAAGAAGACATGAGTTGAGAGTTAGGGGGCAAAAGTTTAGGAGTAACTTGAGTGGGGAGCTTCTTTACTCAGAGAGTGGTAGCTGGGTGGAATGAGTTTCCACTAAAAGTGGTAGAGGCAGTTTCGATATTGTCATTAAAGAAAAATTGGATAGGTATATGGACAGAAAAGAATGGAGGGTTATGGGCTGAGCGCAGGTTGGTGGGACTAGATGAGTGTAAGCGTTCAGCATGGACTAGAAGGGCTGAGATGGCCTGTTTCCTTTCTGTAATTGTTATATGGTTATAAATTATTATTCACATTATAAGTTTCCTGCTATGCTAAAAGCTTTGGATTAATAATTACTGTATAGTTAAATGATATGAATGGCATTTTGATGGCACTTTTTGTCTAACAGAAGTTGCTTATTGGAGAAAAACTTTGAAAACAGAAAATGATTGATATACTCAGCAGGCCTTGCATCAACATGGAATGTTGGGATCATTTTGACAGTCTTACAGGAAGGTTGACATTGGGTAGTTAAAATGGCTTCTTGATCATTTTTTTGTGTTCTTGTTTTACAGAACCTGTACTAGTCTCAGTAAATTTTGCTCTAAGCTAAAATGTTTAGATCTAGCTTCATGCACATCAATCACAGACCTTTCCTTAAAGGCTTTGAGGTAAGTTTCCATGGTAAACTATTTTAATATCAGATATTTAATTAATCATTATGATTTTAATCCCAAGTTTGTACTCGCATTTAGCATTGCCAGTCAGTAAATTAATTTGTTAGATATTCCACTGAGTTAATGAGTAATGCTCAGTTTAATAATCTGATGACGTTTGAATAATGGAAGTTCTAGTGTAAGGTGAGTAAACAACTACGAAGAGAAGCAATTTAACAGAAATTCTGTTATCACAATATCATAAAAAAGCCAACAAGGAGTTAAATAAGGCATTATAGATCTCATGAATGTGATCTTGTGTTGGGAGTCTACATTAAGAGAGCATACACATGACTGAATTTACCTTTCTTTAATCCAAATAATTAATGATGTTTTTAAAAAGCCAAAATAATGCATAACAAATTCTCATCAGATTATGCAACACCAATGGAGAGAAAATAAATTTAAAAGTAAGTACAGGATAGTGGAGCAGTGGCAGCGAGGCAATGTCTATGATAGGATAGATAAAATTATACTAGATAATAGTATAAAATGGATAAAAAGAAATAAGATGCTATGGGAGCTGAAGTAGATTATAATAATGTAATAATTATCATTAAGTGAGTATACAGAGGAATGAATGGTGTTTGGTCTGAATTTAAACCTGGATATTTCTTAAGTCTATATGTCAGAGGAATAGTCACTTTCTCATCCATCCTGTGAAACCATATGAAAGCATTGATGTCTATTGAGAAAGAAATGTTTTTAAAAGAGTTTTAAAAGTTAAAAAATCTTTGGTTTTTGATGAAATACAAAATGGAAGTAAGGTGTAAAGAGAAGGCTTAGTACTCAAGCTAAAACTAAAACTTACTATTGTATCTCCAGTTTTCCTGGACTAGAATATTTAATGTGCTATGTCAAGAAAAAGCTGCATGCCTCTAATGAATGCAATGTAGAAACCTTAGACAAATTATTGTATAATTGTAGTCTGGTACAACTAAACACAATCAAAACCTAACACGATAAGTGCAATAGCTTAATGGGTATTTTCCTGGAATATTATGGGAGTTCAAGTGAGAATTCAAGTCTTGGCTCTTCTAAGAATTAAGTTTGAATTAATATTCTACTAAATTACCTTTTAAAAAGTTTCTTCATTGTTCATTAACTTTAGCTTGGTTTAACTGTATTATGGCTTAACTTCTATGTGAATTGGTTCTGTAAATTCTATAAAGCATAACAGGGCAAAATGAAAACAACCATCCAACATCCACTGAAGGAATGCTGGTGATAGTGTAGTGTTGGAATTGAAAATTCTTCCATGAACTGTGTAACACCCTTGAAAGAATCCATATAAATAAACACTATGGTGAGATTAACAACTCCATGGGCACTTCCTTGATCCTATGCATTTATTTTAATATTTCTCATTCTTTCCATAATTTCAAAGTGACAAATTCTGGTTATTGCAGTTCTTTCTGGAGAGTATTGCCCCTTTCTTTGGTAATGTTGTCATTATAGACTAATTTGTAATAGTTAGGCAAAGAAATATATCTTTTTAATAGCACAGCATAAAAGGTCATTGGATATCAACAATTGCAATCATTAAAATGCAACCATTAAAATAATAGTTTTGCACGGCTAGGCCACAAGGAAAATTAAACTTGCTCTGTTCTGCCTTTTTTTCTAGTGCTGTTCCTTCATTATACGAATCATTACTTAGAGTGAAATTTGTTGACAAAATTTAGAAATCTTATTCAAGTACAAATTCAGAATTCCAAATTATGAGTTCTACTAGTGTAGTGAACTCCTAGGTTTGCAATGATGTTAGAATCCAGGAGGTGAATTTCCCACCACTTAGTCTGGGAAAACTGCCAACTGCATTGAGTTGAACCTAGCAGTGGCTCCTCAAGCCCCTTTAATTAGAGGAAGAACGGAAAGAAAGAAGGAATGCATTATTCTTGTGTTTGCTTTAATATCACTAATCAGAATGTTAATTTTTAAATTAAAAGTTATTAAAATGTAATTTCTGGAGAAATACAAAAGCTGTTAATGTTTTATTGCCATCATAGTTGGGTTTACAGCTTTTCTTGGAGTTTGTCAGTTATTTCATTGGTGAGTCTTGTGCTAATAATGCAGCTGAGCGGCAGGGTCAGCCTTCTGCCTTCTAGGGTCTCAACCTTTTGTATCTGGACTTGTCTTTAACAGTTCAGATTCTGATTGCTTTTTCTTGTCCATTCTTCATCTGATTGTGTTTAGTTAAGGCAGTAAAAATGGGGTTGTTCTGGTGTGTGGGAATCCTTAGAGACCTCCAGCCTCCTGAATAACCACATCTGCAGCAGATGTACGAGCTGCACCTCGATAACCTTTGGCTCATAAGGGAAACTGAGGAGTTAATAGGAGCTACAGGGAGATAGTCACCCCTAGGTTTCAGGAAGCAGGTGAAAGGGTAACATTCAGAAAAGGAAAGTGAAATAGATAGCCACTACAGAATATCTCTGAGGTCATTCCTCCCAATAACACTGTTTTGGTGGATGACCTAGCGGGGAAAGCCATAGCTACCGGATCTCTGGCACTGACTCTTGTGCTGTGACTCAGAGGTGAAGGAGGCAGAGGTGTTAGGAGATTTCATAGTTATAGAGAGATAGATAGAACAGTCTGTGGATGCAATAGAGAGACCCGGATGTTATATTCCTTGTGGTGTCAAGGACATCTTGAATTGTGTCCACAACATTATAAAGGGGGAGGATGAGCTGCTGAGTCTTGCTACATATTAGCACCAATGACATAGGAATGAAAAGAGAAACCTAAAAGTAGAATTTAGAGAGCTAGGTAGAAAGCTAGAAAGCACGTCCTCTAGGGAAACAACCTCTGGGTTGATGTCTGTGTGCTATGTACCAGTGAGGGCAAAAGAAGGGTGATTTTGCAGATGAATGTGTGGCTAAAAAACTGACATAGGGGGCAGGATTTCAAATTTATGGATCATTGGGATCTCTTTTGGAGAAGGTTAGTCCTGTACAAAAGGGATGAGCTGCACCAGAAAAAGAAGGGGACTAATATTCTTGTGGGCAAGTTTGTAAGAGCTCTTGCTGGAGAGAGGGGTTTAAATTAATTTGGAAGGGGATGGGAACCAGAGTAATAGAGCCGATCTACGTATGTCGGTTTATAAGCAGATGTAGTGTATAGTGAGACTGTCAGGAAAGACAAATAGATGATAGAGCAAAATTAAGGTCAATGATCTGGGTGGTGGTGTTGTAAAAGGGGGACAGAATTTAAAAGAGTGACATATACAAGACTGAAGTTGTTGTATTTGAATGTATGCAATATATGAAGTAAGGTAAATTATACTATGGTGCAGTTAGAAACTGGCAAGTATGACATTGTGAGTATCACAGAGACATGGCTGAAAGCCAATTATAGTTGGGAGCTTAATATCCAAGGATATGTAATCTATTGCAATTGAAATTGAAAAGGTGGACAGAGGAAGAGGAGTGGCTGTGGTGGTAAAAATAAAATAAAATCTTTAGAAAGAGGTGACATAGGATTATAAAATGTAGATTCCTTGGCATAGTGTTACAAACTTTAAGGAGGATCCAGCCCAAATGCTTTTTGGAGCAGCTTGTGATTGAGCACACTAAGGAATCAGCTATTCTGGATTGGGTGTTGAGTAATGAAGCAGATATGAGTAGAGAATTTAAGGTAAAGCTATCCTTAGGAAACAGTGATCATAATATGATAGACTTCACCCAACAACTTCAGAGGGAGAAGCTAAAGTCAGATGTATCAGTATTATGATACTGATGACCAGGTACCAATGACTGATGACTGATACCAAATGACCAGGTGCTGTGTCTCTCCGTGGCTGACGTGAGAAGAACCCTGTGCAGGGTCAACAAGCGGAAGGCTGCTGGACCAGACAACATCCCTGGTAGAGTGCTCAGAGGATGTGCAGACCAGCTAGCAGATGTTCTCACTGACATCTTCAACATCTCCCTGAGCAGCGCCATCATTCCAATGTGCTTCAAGGCCGCCACCATCGTCCCCGTGCCGAAGAAGTCTTCAGTGTCCTGCCTAAATGACTACCATCCCGTTGCACTCACATCCATCATCTAGAAGTGTTTCGAAGGGCTCATCATGAGGCATATCAAGACCCTGCTGCCCCCCTCACTGGACCCCTGCAGTTTGTGTACTGTCCCAACCGCTCAACAGACAACGCCATTGCCACCACCCTCCACCTGGCCCAACCCACCTGGACAAAAAAGACACACTATGTTCGGATGCTGTTCATAGACTTCAGTTCAGCATTCAACACAATCATCCCTCAGAAACTGACTGGAAAGCTGAGCCTATTGGGCCTGAACACCTCCCTCTGCAACTGGATCTTAGACTTCCCGACAGGCAGACCTCAGTCAGTCCGGATCGGGAGCAGCATCTCCAACACCATCCCAGGGCTGTGTGCTCAGTCCACTGCTGTTCACACTGCTGACCCATGACTGCTGCAATACACAGGTCGAACCATATCATCAATTTCGCCGATGACACGATGGTGGTGGGTCTCATCAGCAAGGACGACGAGTCAGCTTACAGAGAGGAGGTGCAGCGGCTAACGGACTGGTACAGAGCCAACAACCTGTCTCTGAATGTGAATAAAATAAAAGAGATGATTGTTGACTTCAGGAGGGCACAGAGCAACCACTCTCCGCTGAAAATCGACGGCTCCTCAGTAGAGATCGTAAACAGCACCAAATTTCTTAGTGTTCACCTGAATGGAGAATCTCACCTGGTCCCTCAACACCAGCTCCATAGCAAAGAAAGCCCAGCGGCGTCTCTACTTTCTGGAAAGGCTGAGGAAAATCCATCTCCCACCCCCCCCATCCTCATCACATTCTACATGGGTTGTATTGAGAGCATCCTGAGCAGCTGCATCACTGCCTGGTTTGGGAATTGCACCGTCTCAGATCGCAAGACCCTGCAGCGGATAGTGAGGTCAGCTGAGAAGATCATCGGAGTCTCTCTTCCTGCCATCACGGACATTTATACTACACGCTGTATCCACAAGGCAAACAGCATTATGAAGGACCCAACGCACCCTTCATACAATCTCTTCTCCCTCCTGCCATCTGGGAAAAGGTACAGAAGCATTTAGGTTCTCACGACCTGACTATATAACAATTTCTTCCCCCAAGCCATCAGACTCCTCAATACCTGAAGCCTGGACTGACACCTTGCCCTATTGTCCTGTTTATTATGTATTGTAATGCCTGCACTGTTTTTGTGCACTTTATGCACTCCAGTGTAGGTCTGTAGTCTAGTGTACAGACTCATGTGGTTTTTTTTGCAAAAAACTCTGTGGTTTTTTTTAAATTATGTATTTCAGTCTAGGTTTTTGTACTGTGTCATGTAACACCATGGTCCTGAAAAACTTTGTCTCATTTTCACTATGCTCTTTACCAGCAGTTATGGTCGAAATGACAATAAAAGTTGACTTGACCTGACTTGACTAAAGGGACTTATTGAGGAATGAGGGAGGAGCTGGCTTGATTGAAGCAGGAAAATGGTTCAGGAAAAAAGTACAGGAATAAGGAAATGGTAGGCGAACTGAGTAGTTTGCCTTTCCCTTCACAGTGCAAGACACTGGTAGTATTCCAGAAGTTTGTTGTCAAAGGGCAGAAGAGACTGCAACTGCTATTACTAAAGAGATAGTATTTGGGAAACAAATGTCGGAAGGTGATAAATTACCTGACCTGATAGACTGTACCCCAGGCTTCTAAAAAAGGTAGCTGAAGAGATTTTTATTTTATTGAGACAGCGTGTAGAATAGGTCCTTCTGGTCCTTTAGCCAGGCCACTCAGCAATCCCCTAATTTTCTCCCAGCCTTATCACAGGACAATTTACAAAGACCAACTAACTTACCAACAAGTGGGAGAAAACTCCGGCATTTGGAGGAAACACACTTGGTCACAGGGAGAATGCACGAACTTCTTACAGGTAGAGGAGGAAATTGAATTCAGGTTGCCTGTACCATATAACATATAACCATATAACAATTACAACATGGAAACAGGGCACCTCGGCCCTTCTAGTCCATGCCGACACTTATACTCACCTAGTCCCTCTGGCCCGCACTCAGCCTATAACCCTCCATTCCTTTCCTGTCCATATTCAATTTTACTTTAAATGACAGTATCGAACCTGTTTCTACCACTTCTACTGGAAGCTTGTTCCACACAGTTACCACCCTCTGAGTAAAGAAATTCCCCCTTGTGTACTGTATAGCTTTGTGCCAACCAGTATGCTACCATGCCACCTGTTTGTGGAATTCATTGCCATAGGCAGCTGAGGAGACCAGATCACTGGGTGCTTTTAAGACAGTTATTGATCAGTCCTTGATAAGTCAGGGTGTGTAAGCTATCAGGAGGAGGCAGGAGAATGAGGTTGAGAGTGAAATGGTTTAACCATAATGAAATGACAAAGAAAATTCAATGGGCCAAATGGTCTAATTCTGCTGCTATGCCTTATGGTCTTAACGATTTTACTGACAAATTCCCTTGTCATTTCTGGATCAGTATCCACTGGTAACAGTACAGAGTGACTTTCCTTGTCAAGTTGAACCTATTGGTGAGGAATATGACCCAGCATTTGATGTGTAATATGTTAGGATGATATTCTGGGGATATAATTAGAACATTTGGATTTAGCTTTCCTTGTGGTACAGCCTTGCAAAATAGTACAAATACTTACCCAGATCTATTTGCCATTGTTAAAGTCACAAAGCAAGTAATGTTTTTGGGAAGTAATTATTTTTCAGTCTTGTCAGCTTTACTCATTTATGATTTATTTGATCTTCCACTTTGAGCTGGAGCCCCACTCAGTCGAAGCTCTAATAAGAGTACAAATAACATTTCATTTGCCAATCCATTCTGTCAGTGCCAGTGCCTGGGTGCTCATTAACACAGATCTATCCTTGTATAGTTTGTTACAAGTGCAATTTTATTTTCCATTGCTATTTCACATCTGCAGTTATTTTTGAAGAATTGTTTGTTTTAGTGAAGGATGTCCACTTCTGGAACAGCTGAATATATCCTGGTGTGACCAGGTGACGAAGGACGGAATCCAAGCCCTAGTGAGAGGCTGTGGTGGTCTGAAGGCTCTGTTCCTTAAAGGATGCACACAGGTCAGCACTCTAATTCATTGTATACGTGAACATGTGCGTGTGTCTGCCATCCAAAACCACTGAAGTAAATTATTTAGCTTTCAGGTTCCAACTTTTTCTTTGTTGGTATGGTGTTTGTTTTTTTACTGCAAAGTGATGATTGAATTGAACAGACTTTGCAAGTAATTCAGCAATAGGTAGTGCTGGAATTACAGAAAAGAACTCTACAGTAGTATTAAAATGCTGGCATTGAAAATGCTGAATGTGTAACTGCTATAATTTGCGACACAGCTAATTTATATCCTAAAGAATCCTATCAACATTTAGTTATTTTTAAATCTTTAACAATTTACTTTACTTTATTGTCACCAAACAATTGATACTAGAGTGTACAATCATCACAGCAATACTTGATTCAAGGAACTTAAAGCTTTTGACCTGTTCCACCTATGCACCACTGATGTAGATGGGGTTGTGAGGTCGGCTACTTCTGAAGTCAACAACCAATTCCTTCGTCTTGCCAACGTTGAGGGATAAGTTATTGTCTTCGCACCACGCCACCAGGTTCTTAATTTCCTCTCTGCACTCAGACTCATCATTACCCGAGATACGGCCTACAACTGTGGTGTCATCAGCAAACTTATATATTGAGTTCGATGGAAACTTGGCTACACCTTCATGGGTGTACAGTGAGTACAGCAGGGAGCTGAGTACACAGCCTTGTGGGTCACCAGTGCTCAGAGTGATTGTAGAGGAGAGCTTATCCCCTATTTTTACAGCCTGGGTCCTGTCTGTGAGTAAGTTGAAGATCCAGCTACAGATCTGAGTGCTAAGACCCAGGTTCTGGAGCTTAGGAATCAGTTTATTTGGAATGATGGTAATAAAGGCAGAGCTGTAGTCAGTGAAAGGAGCCTTACATATGCGTCTTTATTCTCCAGGTGTTCTAAGGAGGAATGTAGTGCCAGAGAGATGGCACTACATTCTAGTGCCAGAAGGTCTAATTGGCTTTTTCTCTTATTTAGTCTAATTGGAGCTAAACCTGTAGGCATTTTTTTGGGAGGGTAATGTCAGTAGATTTACTTTATTGTCACCAAACAATTGATACTAGAGTGTACAATCATCACAGTGATATTTGATTCTGCCTGGTCGACTTTCTGACTTTGGGAGGTGTTTTCTTTTCTGGGAGCTGGTTTGGTCTCTTGGCCACATCTGTTGCCTGGTTACTTTATCTCTAAATTCATTGTTTGGATTTAATATACATTTCAGTGGTTACTATTCTAACCTTTCTTTTAAGTAGTATTAAAAATGGATCATACTATTAATTTACTTAGTTTTAATATTAAAGGATTAAACCACCCCGTGAAATGGCATGATATTTACCTATATTAAAAAACTTATGGTCCGAATTATGTTTTTTACAAGAAACTCACGTTCATAAATGTGATAATTTGCGCCTCTTCAGTCATTGGAAAGGACTACAGTTTCATACCCCCTTTCAGGTTAAGTCTAGGGATATAGGTGATCCAGGGTTTTTTGAGTGATTTTTTTTTCACTTCTACCTGATTTAATTCTTTACTCATTGGTCTTGGGTGGAGATTTTAATTGTTGCTTGGAACTATTTTTAAATCTATCATCTAAGGCAGTAATACTTAGAAAATAAGCCTTGTTAATTCAGTCTTTTTCTAATGAAATGTGATATTGTTGATGTCTGGCATTTCTTACATCGAATAGATAAGGAGTTTTTTTCCCATGAACATCATATGAATTCCGGGATTGATTATTT
This sequence comes from Hypanus sabinus, assembly GCF_030144855.1. Lineage (NCBI taxonomy): Eukaryota > Metazoa > Chordata > Chondrichthyes > Myliobatiformes > Dasyatidae > Hypanus > Hypanus sabinus. The sequence goes on from NW_026779012.1 coordinate 729,844, forward strand.
TTTTATTGACAGCTCTTTGATTCCATTAGTTCGATCCTGTGAATATGAAGGGATTGTTGTTTCAGATCATGTTCTTGTGTTTTTATCTTTAAATCTCCCTGGTTTTCTTCAAATGAACAGATTTTGGTGTTTTACCCCAACTTTGCTATCAGCTAAGGATTTAAAAATTTTTTTTGAGAGACAAATTATTCCTTTTTTGGAAGAGAATATATGGGAAGAGATTTCTAGTCTTATTATATGGGATACCTTTAAGGCTTATATTAGAGGTCAAATTATTTCTTATACTGAAAATGTTAAGAAAAAGCTAACAAAGAGAGAATTGAACTAGCTAATCATTTGAAACAATGAGATCAAAAATATGCCTTGACTCCAGAACCTGCTTTACATAAAAGGCATGTTGAAATTAAAATTAAATATGATTTTCTTCTAACATATCTAATTGAAACTCAACTCCTAAAAGATAAAAGTCAATTTTATATTCATGGAGACAAAACTGGTAAATTATTGGCTAGCCAGCTAAAAATTCAAATTAAAGAAATCTGTAAAGCAATGATACAACAACTGACGATTTAGAAATAAATTATACCTTTGGAAAATTTCACTCTAAACTTTATAGTTCTGATTCTCCTAAAGATAATACTGTAATGAATAATTTCTTAGATCAATTAAACATCCCTACGCTTTTTGATGTTAATGGAAAACAGTTGGATCAACCTATCTCTTGCAAGGAAATTGCTGAGGTTGCATGTTCATTGTACTTGGGGAAGGCTCCAGGTCCTGACAGTTTTTCTGGAGAATTTTATAAGGCTTTTTCCCATTGCTTATAGCTCATTTATATTTAGTCCTTTCAGACTCCTTTAAGTTGAGTAGGTTGTCACAATCTTTTTATAAAGCTTCTATTTTGCTTATTCTTAAGAAGAATAAGAACCCAGCTGAACGTTGATCATACAGACCAATCTATTTACTCAATGTTGGCACTAAAATTCTATCCAAAGTTCTGGATTGTAGGATTGAAAATATTTTACCATTTATTATTTTTGACAGACTGGATTTATTAAAAATCAATATTCCCATTTTAATATCAGTGGTTTCTTAAATGTTATTCTCCTTCTAAAGAGATATTGGGATGTGTGATATCCTTAGACGCTGAGAAAACCTTCGATTGGGTTGAATGGAATTACTTATTTAAAACCTTAGATAGATTTAATTTTGGGCCCTATTTTATTCAATGGATTAAATTATTTATCTCCTGCTTGGGTTCTTACTAACTCTCAGAATTCCAAACCATTTAAACTTAAATGTGGAACTAGAAAAGGTTGTCCCTTGAGCCCTTTGCTTTTTGATCTGGCTTACCTATTGCTTTCTGAGAAACTAATGATATCACTGGTATTTTAAAGAGAGGTATAACTCACAAAGTTTTGCTTTATGCTGATGACCTTTTGCTTTATATTTCTAATGTTGAGACATCATTACCTTCCATACTTTCTTTACTCTCCTGTTTTAGTCGGTTTTCAGGATATAAACTAAATTTCATGAGTGAACCTTTTCCTTTGAATAATTTGGTATCAATTAATACTAACCTTTCATTCAAAATTGTAAGAAATCAATTTACTTATTTGGGTGTATTTAAATTATAAATCCTTATTCAAATAATTTTATTTTACCTTGCTGTATTATGTAAAAACAGCACTATCAAAATGGTTGTCCCTTTCATTGTCATTGATTGGCCAAATTAATTCCATTAAAATGAATATTTTGCTTAAATTTTTATACCTTTTTCAGGCCTTAACTGTTTTTATTCCTAAATCCTTTTCTGATTCTATCATATCTTCATATATATGGAAGAAGAAACACTCGACTAAATAAAGTTCATTTTCAAAAAGCTAAAAAGAATGGAGGTTTAGCTTTACCAAATTTTAGATTTTATTACTGGGCAGTCAATATATGGAATCCTGTGTTTTGGTTATATTAACCGAGGGGACTGTTGGGTTTGGGTTTCTTTAGAAGCTAACTCTATTAATATGTTTTCTATCATCTCTCTTCTCAGATTCTCAATTCTTTTATTTTAAAGTAAACCAACTGATAGTTTTGCAGTTAAACATACCTTGAGGATTTGGGTACAATTTAGAAAATATTTTGGTTTATTGAGATTTTCACTTTCAAGCGCCATTTTTTCTAACTATTTTTTAAGCCTTCTGTGACTGATGTAATTTATAAAGGTTGGGATAGACTGGGTATTAAATGATTCCAGGATTTATTTATTGGAGGAAGTCTCTTTTCGTTTGAACAGAGAACTAAATATAGCGTATCAAAAACACACTTTTTTTGATATTTACAAATTAGAGGCTTTCTGCAATCTCAATTACATACATTTCCTAAAAGTCCTGATAAGAATTTATTAGATTTAATTTTTAATTTGAAACATTTTCATAATGGATCAATCTAATATTTAAGGTATGTTGTTGGAAATGAGAAGTGTTCCTTTAGACAAAATTAAAAATCTCTGGGAACAAAATACACAGACTTCAATTTCTGAGGAAGTTTGGAATGAAATTTTTAAATTGGCGAATACCTCATTGTTGTGTGCCCGTCACTCCCTCCTATAATTTAAAGTGGTCCATAGGGCCCACATGACTAAAGATAAGCTGCCTTGTTTTTAATCAGATATATCTCCCTATTGTGATAGATGTAACAATGGAGAGTCTTCATTAATTCATATGTTCTGGACATGCCCGAGTCATGAAAAATACTGGAAGGAAGTATTTCAAACTTTTTCTGTGCTTTTTAAAATAAATTTTAAACCAAACCCTTTGACTGCCTTATTCAGTATTGTTGGAGGAAATTATATTATCTTGGAGACACCTGATTTGCACATTTTGCTTTTATTTCTCTTAGAGCTAGGAGGGCATTGTTGCTTAAGTGGAAGGGTGTTGCTCCGCCTACTCATGCTCAATGGCTAAGTAATGTTATATCATGCTTAAATTTAGAGAAGATTCGTTCTTCAATTTCTGAACCTAGACAAGATTTTTTAACATTGCGGGGACCTTTTTTTGAACTACTTTCAAAATCTTTGATTTGTTATCTGTTACGAACCCCATAAATGGGTGACTTACCAGCAAAGATAGAGACGTCCGTTGAAGTCTGATGATACTATTTTAACAGTATTTATTAATAAAAATACACAAAAATAATATCAGTGCAAATATACAGATAATATACATCATCAATACTAAACCTAAAAGTGCGGGTATAATAATAATCAATAAGAAATAAGCTCTATCGTTGTCTAGGGGATAATGTATTGTCCGATGGAAATATAAAGTTTGTTCAGTTTCTACAGGCTGCAGCCGTTGGGGACCGCTGTGTTGCAATTGTTGGAGAGAGAGAGAGAAATAGGAGAATGGGAACATTTACCGCTACCGGTTTTGGCAACCTTCCCTTATGATTTCGATCCGTCGGTGTCTCGTTGTTGTGGCCGTTCAAGTGTGACCTCTCCTTTAGCTAAACCGTTCTTCCCTGATGAGCCCGCCACCCAGGCAAGGGAGGACGCACATGAACTGTCATCGGCTTTGGCTATAAAACGCTGTCCCTGGATCTCTAGCGTTTCTCCTGGTTCGTCTAAAGGGGTTGTTCCCCAGACTCCTCTTTTATCCTTACTCACGGGGTCTCAGATGTCAATCAGGTTGGGATGACGCAATCCCTCAACCAGACCACTCTGGTTGTCCCCTGAGGGGTTTCAATGAATAGTACAGTAGTCAATACACAATTCTGTCTCCAAGAGACAATAGCAGTGATCAGTGGTTCCGTTCTGCTTATGTCAGGAGACATTCCACCTGGTTGTGTATACTGTGTGTCTCTCTCTCATTTCCTGGGTCTCAGACCCGAAATAATAGCGATCTTGCGATTCTTAAAAAGGAGGGGGTGACTTTGTACCCTTCGGCCCCTCAGAGTTGCTTCACCTTTGTAACATATCAAATACAGATGTTGGCTAATAATATGTTTTACTATATGATAAGGATTTTTTCCTTTTTGTTTCTTTACCAAACAGCTTTTCTTGGTAGTGAGTTTAGAATTTTTTGTATAATAAAATAATTACTTTTCAATATTATGATTCAATTTAATTTACATGAATATGGGGTATTGACTGTAAGTGTGATTCACATATATTGTAATTGATATATGATATACATCCTCCTGTACTCTATTCTTTTTTGTAAGAAATCAATAAAAATATTGAAAAAGAAAGAACATGATATGACAATAGAGTCAGCCCGTCAGTGGTGATGTGAGGAGAGTTATTGAGATAAATGGGACCAACCCAAAGTAGAGATTGACAATGGCAAATGACACCTGTAGAAAAATTGGCCAAGAACAATCACAGACAATGTGATAGCCCACATCATAAAACACAGCACATAATGATGAATAGATTGACTTAAATTAAATGACTTAAGTTCTCTTTCAGCATTGTCATTTATGCAAAACATGAACTTGGGCATTGATTTACTATTGTTACTTATGAAGCCTGTTTTCTCAGGTTAGTAGTTAATGTACTTGCTCAGGTGTTTATTAAAAGTTAAGTTGAATTTTCACTTTACCATTTTTAGTGTAAGGTCACTTCTAATTGAATAACTGTTGGAAGATGTACAGTCACACTACATTGACCTGGAGAATAGTGAAGCATGATGTCCTCAGGTTAAAAATGTTTTTTTAAATTTTCTTTTAATTTGCCTCAGAATCAAGTCAGGTTTACACTTGTTTTTAATGTTCGTTGTTGATACATGAATTGGCTTCATGCCACTTGCACCTCACCTTCAGTGATCTGGTAGACTGGAACAAATTTGCAGAACGAATCAAAAACTGTTTAACCCACATCACCAGCATTCCATCCATAGGACACACTGAACTAGGTTTGGGGACTCATTGCTCTTTCATTTTGCCTATGAAAAGATGGGCCTTGCACTCAGTGCTTGCAAGGATGAGGTCTTCTACTGATCTATGTACATATTGCTTTCCTACATTAAGAATTCATGACAAGACTTGGAAAATATGAAACAATTTGTAATATTTGGAGAGGGCCTACTCTCCAAAATGATGAAAACTGCCATTATTTTTGACCTAGCATAGTTTTGCTGTCTGAAGAAAAGATTGTTTAAAGCAGAAGTAATTCTGTTTCCTTATTTTGTTTACCTCTCCGTACTTATTTTATTTTTATAGAGATATGCCACTGTACAGGGCCCTTCCTGTCCAAAAAAGCCTTAGACACTCAATTACACCTATTAACCCTTGCAGTATCTGGAGTTTGCAGAGGAAACCATTTGATCAAAGGGGTGAATGTGAAAACTGCTTACAGAGAGTCGTGGAATTGAACCTGGGTCGCTGTTGCTGTAAAGCATTACAATAACCAATAATATCATCTGATAGGTAGTGCAGCACTGCCTACTACACTACTGTGCTGTCCCACAGTAGGAAGTGCGGCTTCTGAGTGCTGCATTGCCTATCAGTTGCTATTAAGGCCCGGGAATGACAGCACTAATGCTGTGACTGCAGAACCTTCCAAATTCACTGGAAGCATAACTGAAGACCAGTATCATCACCCCTTTTCTTGCAACATCTTCGGCACAGAGGCTCCCCATTAAACTCATTAATCCATGTTGGTAAATTTTGTCTTTACATTTGAAATTAGAGGTTGCTTCATCAATCTGGTGAAGCAAATTTTAGGATTGCTATGAGAAAACATGGTTGGCTGGTGGCGTAGTGGCATCAGCACCAAACTTCAGAGCGAAGGCTCCCGAGTTTGAATCCATCCGGCCCCCTTGCACGCTTTCCGTCTGTGCTGGGTTGAGCATCAAGCTAGCAACTCAACCTCGTAAAAACAAGAAAGCTTAATTAAAAAAATACTGTTATGATGGCACCCCGATGACTCCACTTGGAATTAAAGGCTTTCTTCTTCTTCTTCTTCTTCTTCTTCTTCATGAGAAAACACAGAGTTTAGCCAACAAAATTGCACAGAAGCCCAGTTGTAAATAGCAACAAAATCTGTCAGCTCCAATTATCCACCCATTTGATTCATCAGGCACTCTTGATCCATTGACCTCATGCATCCTGAGATTTCCATTTCAAAAATATTGTTTATTTTTTAAACAAAAGCCAACAGCATTACAGTTTGAAGTGAAGCAAATATCGCTGTGATGATTGTACGCTCTAGTATCAATTGGTTGGTGACAATAAAGTAAAATAAGTAAGTTCTAATATTAGGAATAACCATTTGTAACAGAAATATTTGGATTACATCTCATTTATAGAAGGGAACCAAAGCTATTGTTTCAGACTGATGATGTCACTTCAAATTATTTTGCATGAAATCTATTAATAGTGAATCAAAACTTCAGCCACTGTTTCCATGCCAACATTTAAGCTAATCCTGTGCTAAATCCAGTTTTTTCTCCTATTAATTGCCTGCAGATTTTGCCACATTGCATGTCTTTAGGATGTAGGAGGAATCTGGAAACTCCAAGGAAAACTCTCACAAATTGCACACAGCAGTAACTGTCAGGACTGAGCCCAGATCTCTGAGGCTGGGTGGCATAATCTCTGATATCTGTGCCATTAACACTGATTATTCTTATCATTTGGAAGTTCAAAGCTTTTCAATAATTTCCTAAAGAAGTGGGGCAGCAGAGTAGAAACATAGAAAACCTACAGCACAATGCAGGCCTTTCAGCCCACAAAGTTCTGCTGAACATGTCCCTACCTTAGAAATTATCTAGAGTTACCCTTAGCCCTCTATTTTTCAAAGCTCTTAAAAGGCCCTATCATATCCGCCTCCACCACTGTTGCCAGCAGCCCATTCCACGTACTCACCACTCTCTAGTAAAAAACTTACCCCTGACATCTCCTCTGTACCTACTCCCCAACACTTTAAACCTGTGTCCTCTTGTGGCAACCATTTCAGCTCTGGGAAAATGTCTCTGACTATCCACATGATCAATGCCTCTCTAACAAGTCACCTCTCATCTTCTGTCGCTCCAAGGAGTATTACAGTATTATAGTGCCAGTGATGTGAGTTCAATGCCTGTAATTATCTGTAAGGAGTTTGTACGTTTTTCTGATAACTATGGGTTTGATCCAGGAGATCTGGTATCCTCCCACATTCCAAAGACATAGGGCAGACACATCAATAAGTCACATGGTTATAATTGGTTGGCACAATCTTTGGACTAGAAGGATCAGTTACTGAGCTGCACTTCTAAGTAAAATAAATAAAAATGGATTAGTGAAACAGTGTTGTGTCATTGAAGGTTGGACCGAGTTATTAGTATTATTTATTTAATGATTTATAGTTGACTCTAGTTACCTTTTGAATCAGTAATCTGTGAATGTAAAATAACTTGTACTGTTTTCTTGCAGCTTGAAGATGAAGCTTTGAATTATATTGGTGTTCACTGTCCTGAGCTGATCACTCTGAACCTACAGACTTGCTCTGTAAGTGCATCTATGAAAAAGAGAATGCAGTTTTTGCTTATTAAGCGCAGTAAAAACAAAATGAGGCTAAGATTGCTAAACGTCAGTGGTAACCAGAGAATACCTGAGTCAGAGAACCTGTATTCTTTCCTTCATTTAAAAAAAATCTTTTTCCTCTCCTTGGTTTGAATTGTTCAGTGTCAGGCAAGTTAATTGGTCACAGGTTAGGTTTCTCCAGTGTAAATCACCTTTGATTTTACTTTAATGGAGCAATCGCAAAATCTTGCTTTTTCCCTAAGTCCTGCAAAATATCTCTGCTCAGTGGCTTACATGGTACTTTTTTAAAAGTCTCAATTATCTCTATTTTGACAACCTCAACAAGCAGTGGATTCCAGATCATAGTATAGACCATGCAAACTCTCGTCTGCTCTTTCTTTCATTAAGATCATGGCTGATTTTATCTTTGGTTTCCCTCTACATATCTGCCATCTGAGATATAAACATGCTGAAGGCTTCCTCTTCAAATAGTCTTTCTAACAAGTCTGCAGTTTTATTCCACCAACATCAAATAAATCAGATGTTGTTGACAATGTAATGTACACAAACAGATTTTCATAAATGAGTCAGCACAGACTGTAAATATATTGTAATCTATTTAGGCCAATTACGCAGATGTTATAAACAGTAGTCTTAATAATTACCTGCACAATAATGGTGACATCATTATCACCCTCCTCTGTTGCAACTTTTTTAAAAGCTGTAAGTACCATGTTCTCAAACTACAGTATATTGCAACTATCTCCAATTTGTTCTCTGCAACATTCTTAAAAAAAAATCTTTTTGCTAAAGCACCAGTTACTTTTTGTCTGAAAAGGCGGTTTTTAGATACTTCTTTAACTTTTGATGTTCCTTGTATTTTCCGAAACAATGTTGGGAAAAACGATCTCTGACACTTCCTCACAGGGGACTCAAGTTGAATAATTTCAAAACCACCTCCAGTTCATCTCAAATCTCTAGGCTCTTAATTTTATTGGTTTGTGGCGCCCATCTTGATGCTTAATCATTCCCCAGTTGTTACATAGAATAGTACAGCACAGTACAGGCCTTTCGGCCCACAATGTTGTGACAACCCTCAAACCCTTCCTCCCATATAACACCCCATCTTAAATTCCTCCATATACCTGTCTAGTAGTCTCTTAAGCTTCACTAGTGTATCTGCCTCCACCACTGACTCAGGCAGTGCATTCCACGCACCAACCACTCTCTGAGTGAAAAACCTTCCTCTAATATCCCCCTTGAACTTTCCTCCCCTTACCTTAAAGCAATGTCCTCTTGTACTGAGCAGTGGTGCCCTGGGGAAGAGATGCTGGCTGTCCACTCTTTTCCTCTTACAAATGTGTTATAGCAGTTTACTGTGTGAGCAATCCTCCAGCTGATTGTAATTTGAAATACTAAGGTACAGGAAAGATGCTAGCTGACTAGCTGGAGGCAAAGAATCAGAATATAGATTGGCTGCTGGTGACTCCTCAAGATGATGTTCCTCAAAAGTTGATGTTGGGATTGCTTCTTTTCACATTATATGACAGATATTTGAATGACAGAATTGTAGTTTTGTGGGCAATTTTGCAGACAGTGCAGAGGTGGATGAGTAGGCTGAGTTAAAGAAGCAGAGAAACTGCAGAAGGACTTGGACATTTTGGGAGAACGGGCAAAGAAGTGGCAGAGGGAATTGTATGGTCATGTACTTTTGTAGAAGGAATAATGGAATAGACTATTTTTGAAATGGGAAGGAAATTCAAAACTCAGAGGTGCAAAGGGTCTTGGAAGTTCTTCTACCAGATTCCCTGAAGGCTAACTTGTAAGTTGAGTTGGTGGTGAGAAAGGCAAATGTAATGTTAGGATTAATTTTGAGGGACTAGAATTTAAGAGCAAGGATGTGATGCTGGGGCTTTATCAAGCATTGGAAAGGCCTTACTTGGAGTATTGTGAACAGTTAAGAAAAGATGTGCTGGCATTGGAGAAGGTCCAGAGGTGATTCACAAGAATGATGCATAGAATTAAATGATTAATGTATGATGGATGTTTGATGACTTTGGGCCTAGACGCTGGAATTTAGAGGAATGAGGGGGGCATCTCATTGAAACATATTGAACGTTCAAAGGCCTAGGTGGAATGGAACAGGAAATCATGTTTCCAAAACTGTGTGTCTAGACTAGAGGGCACCTCTTAAATAAAGGGACGTCATTTCTTTTAGCCAGAAGGTGGTAAATCTCTAGAATTTATTAGCACAGATAGTTGCTGAGGAAAAGTCTTTGGGTATATTTAAAGTGGAGGTTGATAGGTTTTTGATTAGTCAGGGCATCAAAGTTTATGGTGAGAAGACAAGAGAATGGATTGAGAAATATCCACTTCGAAATGACAGAGCAGACTTGATGGGCTATTGCCTAATTCTGCTCCTATGTCTTATGGTTTTAAGTGTTATTACCACTAGGAAGATTAGAGCTCTTTATCATTATGAAAACTTGTTTTATCCAACATATTTGGAAGTAGTTGTGTGTAATCCCTACCCACTTCAACATCTTCAGTCCCTTAATTCTTTTTCTGAAAGCCTTGATCAATGGAAGTTGTAGTGTTCTCGCTCGGTGTGTTAAGATAACGCAGAGCTAAACACCGAGTTAAACCTTTGTCAATGATGACAGGATCACAGTAAGATTAACCATACTGTTCACTCTTCCACATTAACGTATGGTGAAAACTGTTGATAAAACAATACAAGATTTGTACAGCATTTGTTTCCTTCTTGATATTACAATTACATCGTAAATACTTGCAAAAGTAAAACTACAACAACTACATTACATTAAAGTGCAGCATACAGTCAGAATCTACCCACGCCATTGACTGCTTTAAATACAATTCAACGCAGACTATCCGCAACTCTTTAACAAACGAAAACATAAACATTATCGACCATCGTTACTTTTAACAGGATCAGCGTTAACATTTTAATTCTACATATCGATTATCTCATAACTCACAGTGTTGCCTTCACAATGTTTCTGGTGCGTAGAGAGAAAACGTTGCTGCTGCTTGCGCTCACACATGTCTCGACCCCCACCTTCCCTTTTCTCCAAAACGGTATTTTCCCACAGGATGCGGCGAAACTGGATGTGACGTCATCGCATGCCACGATATCTCACAGACAATGAATTTACGTTAAACAATCCTAACTTTACCTAGAATGCTAACAAACAAATTACTAAGCAAAAATATTATAAACTAAATAATTGCCATAAAGGCAACACAGAAGTCATTAGTATCTAAATCCTTGGTGACTTAATTTTAAGGATGGGGGTCTTCAGAATTTGTTTGATATTTTTAAGCAGTTCCATGCTTGTCCCTTCTCCTCAGCCCACTTTTTAAATCTGCTACAACACACTACCCACAGTATGATTCCTATCCCCCTCCCCCAATCCCAGGAGTCTGCTATTGTAGTAAAATGCAGTAGATGGAAAACAAAGGAAAATGACCTGTTTTCCTGTTGCAGGTCTAAGTGATGATCAGGAAGCTGGTGAACAGGGCATCTGAATCATCTGTGACATAGCCATTATCACATGACTAGTTCAACTATCCCTGTAAAATTTTACTTTTGTTGTGATTTTTCCTTTGCAGCAGATCACAGATGAGGGGCTGATAACCATTTGCAGAGGATGCCATAATCTGCAGTCACTCTGTGTCTCTGGCTGCAGTAACATCACTGATGCTATTTTGAATGCATTGGGACAGAACTGCATTCGACTTAGGTAGGAAAGAAGCGATGACCGTATGTGTCTACGTAGCTGAATTGTCACAGTATATTGATAAAATATTATACTGTCTTGCATACTGTGCTTCTGTTCTTCAAGTTTTCACTAGAGTGTAACCATCAGCTCTATGCAGTGAATGTGATTTTAAAGGTGAAAACAGGATTTAGAGAGGTAGATCTTTGTTTTTCCATTTGAACTTACACCATTTGATAGATCCATATCTTAAACTGCACATTCCAAGAAAAAGTTATATCAAGGTCTGGAAATAAATATTTGATTTGTATCTAACAGATGGGGAAGGTATTAATTTAACTGAAGCATTATTTAAGTTAAAGGCAGTAATGAAATATACTTGCATTTATGTAGCAATTTAACAAACTATTATAGATAAAGAATTATTTTCTTAATAATGTTCGTTCTGATTGCAAATTAGCCTTTAAAAATGGTAAAATTGAACATACTGTCCTCTGAATTTTAAAATTATTTTTCAGAATATTAGAGATTGCTAGATGTTCACAGTTAACTGATGTGGGATTTACCACGTTAGCTCGGGTAAGTACGCCAATAACCTGAGAGTTGCCTTGTGTTCTGAATTGATGTTTTATAAGCCTAGAGGGTAAATGCCTGTCACACGAGATCTAGACAGTCCAGTAGAATACTTCAAGTAAACTAAGGTCACAAAACCTTTTTGTTCTGAAGCATTTGTATCAGGACTACTGTTGAAATTGGTCAATCTAGGGATAAGGTATTGTGGTTGACAATTTGCATCAGAGCTTTTTTATGAGATAAATGTGGAAAATATGAATCATTTCAGGATACTGACCCAACAGCTAATCTAAATCTTCACTGAAGATAGGTTTTTTTTTCTGAAGTTCAGTCTTGTTAAAAATAATCTAATATTCAGATGTAAAATCTATGAAAGATCCTGAAGTTCTAGCTAAAACAAAGCTGCTATAGAAACAAGCAGTAGCCAGGGGAAAGAGGACCATTTGTACACTTCCTTAATGTGACCACATCCTCTTTTAAATTTGCAGAATTGCCATGAGCTTGAGAAGATGGACCTGGAAGAGTGTGTTCAGGTGAAAAATGTGTTTACAATTCTTTCCTGTAGTGATGAGGATTAAAAAAAAACTCTTTGTCGAAGGACCATTGAAGAACAAAACTTACAGGGTGAATGAAAGGAAATTTTTAATGATCTGTAGTTCATGACTTCAAGGGCAGTGGTAACAGAAGGGAATTGAGTATGAAAGGAAACTGAGTTCTGTGGTAAAAAGTGGGGAATAGAACTGAATAGATCATTCTATTGGCAGCCAGTAGTAGCTCAGCAAATCAAATGTGGTGTATCTACCTTTGTTGCATCAATATACAATTTTTTTCCACATGCGTTTTCATTATTATCAGTGACATCGTGTTGGAAGTGAGGGTTCTAACCTCATTCTCTGCTAACCAAGAAACTTGCCCCTTTATCTAGGTATCTGGTTCCATCTGGACTAGACATGGAGCATGCTTAGTAGGTTTTCATTTTATGTAGACAATCAAATCTGATCCTTGAAAATTCTTTCAAATGGGAGGTCATAGACCATTAATGTTAAGTGACTGGTTAAGTATAATGTCGAAGTATATGAAATGGCTCACTTTAGAAGGAAGAAAGACAAAAGAAGGAAAATTATTGTTATCCATATTCAAAAAGAAACCAGAAAATTTGAGCAAAGTAGGATTTAGGGGCACTTGTAAATGGAATATAAATCTAACATATAGTTGCAATAGGTATGCTGAAAGTTATTCCATCTGGGAAAAGGCTGCGAAGCATTTGAGCTCTCATGACCAGACTATGTAACAGTTTCTTCCCCCAAGCCATCAGACTCCTCAATACCCAGAGCCTGGACTGACACCTTACTGCCCTATTGTCCTGTTTATTATTTATTGTAATGCCTCCACTGTTTTGTGCACTTTATGCAGTCCTGTGTAGGTCTATAGTCTAGTGTAGCTTTCTCTGTGTTGTTTTGTATGTAGTTCAGTGTAGTTTTTGTGCACTGTTTTGTGCACTTTATGTAGTCCTGGGTAGGTCTGTAGTCCAGTGTAGTTTTTTTCTCTGTTTTTTTTAGGTAGTTCTATCTAGTTTTTTGTACTGTGTCGTGTAACACCATGGTCCTGAAAAATGTGGTCTCATTTTTTTCTCATTTCAATCTTTTTTATTGATTTCCAAATAAATAATATACAAATCGGAAGAGGAGTTTAACAAGTAGATAATATAAAAGACATATAAACAGCAATAATAAATACAAAAAGTACATAATATCAAAATCAAACAGGTAAAATATTATGCTGTTATATATAGAATGGTCAAAAAACTGCAACTCCTCATAACAATCATAAAAAAAAGATTGGAAATTTTATTGATAAAGAAAAAACCCACTAACTAAACTAAAACAAAAAAAAAGAAAGAGAAAAAAAGAAAGAAAAAGAAAGATTGGGCAGTCCAATTGAGGATAAAATTAGAAAAAAAACAGAGAGAGAGAGAGAAGAAACATCCTTCCAGTCATCTTCAAACCTTCATGGATAAGGATTTTCCCCAAAGAGAATAAAGAAATATAAATAAATAAATAAATAAATTGCATCGTGTGGAAATATTCAATAAAGGGTCACCAGACTTGTTCAAATTTAAAGGATGTATCAAATGTCTGGCTTCTAATTTTCTCCAAGCTTAGACATGACATAATGGAGGAGAGCCAATAAAAAACAGTAGGTGTTAGATTCTTTCCAGTGCAGCAAAATAGCTCTCCTAGCCAGTAAAGTTGAAAAAGCTATCACATGTTGGGCAGAAGCAGACACTTTGCTTGCTTCCTCTGGAATAATCCCAAAAATTGCTGTAAGTGGATTAGGTTGAACAACCATATCTATACCTTTAGATAATATTCCAAACACAACCCTCCAAAAATTATTTAAACTTACACATGACCAAAACATATGAGTTAGAGTAGCCATTTCTGTGTTACATCTGTCACAAATAGGGCTTATGTTAGGAAAAATATGTGCCAATTTATCTTTGGACATATGGGCCCTGTGTACTATCTTAAACTGAATTAAGATATGGCGTGCGCAGATAGATGAATTATTGACTAAATAATAAATTTTACTCCATTGATTATCTGAAAGTGAATGTTGAAGTTCTACTTCCCAGGTGTGTTGAACCCTATCATTAGGCGACATGTGTGCATTCATTAACTGTTTATAAATGCTAGCTATTAATTGTTTTGGAAAAGGTTTAAACTGAAAAATTTAAGCCAAATTTGAAGAGCAGGCCAAGGGGTAATTCAGTAAAAAATCACGTAAAAAATTCCTAACCTGTAAATACCTGAAAACAAGTTTATTAGAGTTATCATATTTATCCATTAACTGCAAAAAAGACATTAAGCTGTCTTGTAAAAACACATCTAAAGAAGTTTTTATTCCCTTAATTTTCCATGTTAGAAAAACCTTATCCAAAGTTGATGGTTTAAAAAAGAAGTTAGAATAAACATTACTAGAAAGTAAAAAATCATTTAATTCAAAAAATCTAAGAAATTGGAACCAAAATTTTAAAGTATGTTTAACAATAGGGTTAAAAGCTTGTTTACCTATTCTGGAGCACGAAAAGGGAAGAGGAGCTCCTGATAAAGAAGCTAACAAAAACTCCATTACTGAATTTTCCTCCAGCTGTAACCATGAAGGGTGATCTTGGTCATCTATATCATAAATCCAAAAAGTAATATAATGAATATTAATTGGCCAATAATAAAATCTAAAGTTTGGTAAAGCCAGTCCATCTTTTTTTGATTTTTGCAATAAAAGTTTATTCATTCTAGAACTTTTATTATTCCAAACATTAGTCTATTTTATCAAAAAATGTTTTTGGAACAAGAGGGAACTGCTTGAAATACATGTAAAAATTTTGGTAGAATAACCATTTTTATAGCATCTATTCGACCTATCAATGACATCAACATAGGTGACCATTTGGAAAACGCCAATTTTGAGTATTTTCAACTAAAGGGAAGAAATTATACCTATAAAGGTCTTTAAAATTTTTTGTAATTTTTGATACAAAGTTAAGTAAAATGGTTTTTTGGCAATATTAGGTATTTGATCATAATATAATTCACTTTTATGTAAATTAAATTTATGTCCAGAAAAAGTACCAAATTCTGTAAATATAGATAACATAGAAGGAATAGATTTCTTAGGATTTGAAATGTAAACTAATAAATCATCCACGTATAACGAAACCTTATGTAATTTATCCCCTCTCCTAATACCCTGCACAGAATTAGAATCCCTAAGAGCAATAGCAAGTGGTTCTAAAGCCAAATTAAACAATAAAGGACTGAGGGGACAACCCTGACGGGTACCTCTATATAATCTAAAGTAAGGAGACTTTTGATTATTAGTTAGAACCGTAGCTACCGGGGCATGATAAATCAATTTAATCCAGGAAATATATCCTGGACTAAAATTGTACCTCTTCAAAACCTGAAATAGAGAAGGCCACTCCACCCTATCAAAGGCTTTCTCTGCACCCAAAGATACAATACATTCAGATTCTTTGGCTGAGGGGGAATAAATGATATTTAATAATCTTTGAATGTTAAAATGTGAATACCTATTTTTAATAAATCCTGTCTGATAGTTTGAGATAACATTAGGCATGATAATCTCAAGCCTATTTGCTAGAATCTTAGGATTTTAAAATCTACATTCAATAAAGAAATAGGTCTATAGGATACACATTCCAGTTGGTCTTTTCCTTTTTTTGGAATCAATGAAATCAGGAAGGTTCCCAGAGGATGTAGAATCAGTAAACGTTTGATGAAGATGTGCTATAAGCATTTCATGAAAGGTCTTGTAAAATTCTACCGTATAACCATCAGGACCCGGACGGAGCTTTGGCTATCTCCTCTTGTTTAATAGGTGCGTCTAACATATCGGCATCTTGAATCGAAATTTGAGGTACGTTTAAACTTTGCAAAAATTTATTCACAGTGATATTACTACCAGAGAATTCAGATTTATAAAGATTAGAATAAAAGTCCATAAATATCTTATTAATTTCATAAGGGTCTAAAGTTTCTGTTCTATCTGGTCGGCAAATTTTAAAAATCTGTCTTCTGACCATTCCAGCCTTTAACTGACCCGCTAAAAGTTTAGCAGATTTTTCCCCATGTATATAAAATAAACTTTTAGATTTAAAAATTTACTGTTCAATGGGAAAGGTCAAAAGTAAATCATACTGTGATTAAAGTTCGACCCTTTCTTTATATAGGTCTTCAGTAGGTTTAACTGAGTACGCCTTATCTATCTGTTTAATTTTATTGATAAGCACTGACAATTCAGCTTTAGTTTTCTTTCTCAAGGCTGCTGAATATGAGATTATCTGTCCCCTAAGAAAAGATTTCAAGGTGTCTCATATAACAAGATTTGACATTCCTTCAGTTGTATTAAATTCAAAAAATAAAGAGATTTGCTCCTTAATAAAATTAACAAAAGCTGGATCCTGTAACAATACGGGGTTCAATCTCCACTGTGAGATTTTCAAAAATCTATCCGAAAGCTTAAGGATTAACTTTAAAGATGCGTGATCTAAAAGCGCAATGATGTCATACGCACATTCAACAACGGAGTGTAACAGACGTGTGTCAATAAAAAAGTAATCAATTTGGGAATATTTGTGATGGACGTGTGAGAAAAATGATAAATCTTTATCATTGGGGTGTTTATATCTCCAAATATCGAAAAGGCCATATTCTAATAGAAAAGAGTTAATATAAGCTGCAGCTTTATTAGGAAGTGACAGATTGGTTGATGACCTGTCAATCGCCCGATTTAAACAACAATTAAAGTCACCACCTATGATCAGCTTATATTCATTTAGATTTGGTAACTCTGAACAAAGTTTCTTTAAAAAATCAGAATTATCTACATTAGGTGCGTATACACACACCGGAGCTACCTTTTGCTCGCATAATAAACCAGTAACAATTAAATATCTTCCAATCAAATCAGTAGTAGTATTAAAGTGTACAAAAGGGATTTTGGGAGTAAGAAATATAGAAACGTCTCTTGTTTTACTGTCTGACAGTGAGTGAAATAAATGTCCTTTCCAGAAACAGAAAAACCTGTCCTCTACCTGTTTTCGTATCTGATTTTCTTGCGCAACAATAATATCAGCATTAAGTGTTTTTAATTTCTTAAAGATCTTTTTATGCTTAATGGGATGATTGACACTGTTCCAATTCCAAGATATTATATTGATTTTATTAACATCCATGTTTAAAATTGAGTTCAATATTATATTAAAGAAATGTTACGCAAGTACAGGTTAAACCAAAAGGCATGGGTACAACCAGAAAGAGTGACGCATTTACGAAAGAGAAATCCATCAAGAGAACTGCCCAATAGAGAAAAATACCCCTACTCTAATAGACCCCGCCCCCCCCCCCGCCACCCAGTAGATAGAAATGAAGGAACTAATAGGCTGGTCCCATGCTAACTTATAACCTTTGACCCTGTTCTCCATCTTGCAGCTCCGTATAATTAAAAAAAAGCAAAAATCCCACGGAAAATAGCTACGATAAAAGGCACAAACAGAATTCAACTACTATAATGTTATGTCTAACATTAATAAAAACATAATCAATAACGGCCATCTTGGAATCAGCTAAGGTAGCTTAAACATATATTCAAAAGAAGGAATAAATCAGGCCAAATAATGTTATAAGCAATATTTTTTCTCTCAAAAAAGAAAAGTAAACAAGTATATATATAAAACAGACCTAAAACTATAAGTATTGAAGCAAATAAAAGATTAATACACAACAGGTCCTACACGGACCACAAAAGTACAATACTATAAAGGTTCCCTATCAGATAGTTATATATGTATTAATTATTAATAATTATTAATAATATGTACGAGATAGTTATATAGGTACTATATATGTACTTCTTATTAAGAAGGTAAAAATAATTAAATCGACTACGTCCCATACCAGAGAGTGAACAGGTATAACATGTACTTAACTCAAAAGCTCCATAAACAACTCATACAGCAGATACTTCAAAATTGCCTATTCAGTAATTGGAGTAACTAATATTTTATTCAGTAGGCTTAACTTCAACGATTTTAATATACTCCCATCCCTCCTGAGGAGAGTAGATTCTCAATGATTCAGATTTTTCAGGAAAAATTATCAGCTTTGCTGGAAAGGAGGGATTTAAATTTAATACATTTCACTCATAACTTCTCGATATTTCTTCCTTGTCGGCAAAGATCTCGGGTGGATAATCTTTGACTATACGAATTTCCGTTTCATTCTGGCTTCTGGAATAATAGCTTCTTTAGTCGTATAATAATACAACTGCTCGAGGATGTAATTCGGTTAAATGCCAAGAAAATGGAATTCTGTGAGCTCTGTCAATTAAGGGGCTAGTCTCATTTTTACTATGTACTGTACATAGCAGTTATGGTTGAAATGACAATAAAAGTGACTTGACGACTTGAGTTAATAGATTACTTTTATTTCAAGAGTTTTGGACTATAAAAATAAGAATCTCTCGTTACAACTGGGCAAGGCGCTATATATTTGCATCCTCCATTGCTCCAAGGAGAAAAGGCCGAGATCACTCAACCTCTTCTCGTAAGGCATGCTCCCCAATCCAGGCAATATCTCTGCACCCTTTCAATGGTTTTCACATCCTTCCTGTAGTGAGGTGACCAGAACTGAGCACAGCACTCCAAGTGGGGTCTGACCAGGGTCCGAGATAGCTGCAACATTACCTCTTGGCTCTTAAACTCATTCCCACGATTGATGAAAGCCAATACACCTTCTTAACCCCAGAGTCAACCTGCGCAGTGGCTTTGAGTGTTCTATGGACTCAGACCCCAAGATCCCTCTGATCCCCCACACTGCTAAGAGTCTTACCATTAATACTATATTCTGCCATCAGATTTGACCTATCAAAATGAACCTCCTCACACTTATCTGGGTTGAACTCCAACTGCCACTTCTCAGCCCAGTTTTGCATCCAATCAGTGTCCCACTATATCCCCTGACAGCCCTCCACATTATCCACAATAGGTGTACCCCCAACCTTTGTGTCATCAGCAAATTTACTAACCCATCCTGATCCAGGTCATTTATAAAAATCACAAAGAGGAGGGGTCCCAGAACAGATCCCTGAGACACACCACTGGTCACCGACCTCCATGCAGAATATGACCCGTCTACAACCACCCTTTGCCTTCTGTGAGCAAGCCAGTTCTGGATCCACAAAGCAAAGTCCCCTTGGATCCCATCCCTCCTTATTTTCTCAATAAGACTTGCATGGGGTACCTTATCAAATGCCTTGCTAAAATCCATACACACTACATCAACTGCTCTACCTTCATCAATGTTTAGTCATATCCTCAAAAATATTCAATCTGGCTTGTAAGGCATGACCTGCCTTTGACAAACCTTCCAATTCTCTGTAAAATCTCCCATCCCCATTGATGATGCAGAGATCATCACCAGAGGTTCAGAAGTCTTCTCCCTAGTTAGCTCTTTACTCAGCAGAGTTTAGAAGAATCAAAGACTGTTGTTGAAGCAGTTATAAATCTTAGGAGGGTTGACAGGATAAATCCTGAGAATGTTTCTCCACATTGAAGAGAGTTAAGAACAGAAGATGGTCTCTCTAGTGAAGTACTGGTTCAGAGCTTAAGAACTAGAAGAATTTTTTTTCCTCTTCTGCCAGGAAGCTGTATTGCTGACTTCTTGAATTAAGCTAAGAGGGTTAGGTTTCTAACCAGAAAGTGAATCAAGTGTGATGGGACTGAAAATGACCTGGACAATCTACATTCTTATTGAGTGGCAGAACAGATTTAAGGTCTTGTTCTTTGTGTGGTCTTATGAACCAATGTTATTGAAACTGACATTTCTACCATATGAGCCAAATTTATTGAAGTCGGAACTGATTTTTAACTCCAGGATCAGGAATAAATCTGCTTTAACTATGATGAAAGAATGAAATCTAGTTTGTTTTTACATTTTACCAAGAAATCTCTAGCAAAATTCATGCAAAGACATTGCTGTCTTTTGTTTGATATTCCACCAAACATTAGTGGTTTTTCCTGTCTGTCCTATCATTTGTTTCATAATGTAATGCTGGAATGGACTGTGTTCATTTTCTGCGCAGCCGGGATTGTGATGTAAATCATCCATTTTATATAATTGAGTTTGTGATAATAGACAATAATAGACAATAGATGCAAGAGTAGGCCATTCAGCCCTTTGAGCCAGCACCGCCATTCACTGTGATCATGGCTGATCATCCACAATCAGTACCCCATTCCTGCCCTCTCCCCATATCCCTTGACTCTGCTGTTTTTAAGAGCTCTATCTAACTCTTGAAAGCATCCAGAGAATTGGCCTCCGCTGTCTTCTGAGGAAGAGCATTTCACAGATCCACAACACTCTGGGGAAAAAGTTTTTCCTCAAATCTGTTCTAAATGGCCTACCCCTTATTCTTTAACTGTGGCCTCTTGTTCTGGACTCACCCAACATCGGGAACATGTTTCCAGCCTCTAGCGTGTCCAATCCCTTAATAATCTTATATGTTTCAATCAGGTCCCCTCTCATCCTTCTAAATTCCAATGTATACAAGCCCAGTCGCTCCAATCTTTCAACATATGACAGTCCCGCCATTCCAGGAATTAACCTTGTGAACCTACGCTGCACTCCCTCAATAGCAAGAATGTCCTTCCTCAAATTTGGAGACCAAAACTGAACACAATATTCCAGGTGTGGTCTCACCAGTGCCCTGTACAACTGTAGAAGGACCTCTTTGGTCTTATACTCAACTCCCCTTGTTATGAAAGCCAATATGTCATTAGCTTTCTTCACTGCCTGCTGTACCTGCATGTTTACTTTCAGTAACTGAAGAACAAGGACACCTAGATCTCACTGTACTTCCCCTTTTCCTAACTTGACACCATTCAGATAGTAACCTGCCTTCCTGTCCTTGCCACCAAAGTGGATAACTTCACATTTATCCACATTAAACTGCATCTGCCCACTCACCCACCTTGTCCAAGTCACCCTGCATTCTCCTAACATCTTCCTCATATTTCACACTGCTATCCAGTTTTGTGTCATCTGCAAATTTGCCAATGTTACTTTTAATCCCTTAATCTAAATAATTGATGTATATTGTAAATAGCTGCAGTCCCAGCACCGAGCCTTGCAGTACCCAACTAGTCACTGCCTGCCATTCTGAAAAGGACCTGTTAATCCCTACTCTCTGTTTCCTGTCTGCCAACCAATCTTCTGTCCATGTGAGTACCCTACCCCCAATACCATGTGCTTTAATTCTGCCCACTAATCTCCTATATGGGACCTTATCAAAGGCTTTCTGAAAGTCCAGGTACACTACATCCACTGGCTCTCCCTTGTCCATTTTCATAAATACACCATCAAAAAATTCCAGAGGATTAGTCAAGCATGATTTCCCTTCATAAATCCATGCTGACTTGGACCGATCCTGTTACTGCTATCCAAATGTGACGTTATTTCATCTTTTATAATTGACTCTAGCATCTTCCCCACCACTGATGTCAGGCTAACTGGTCTATAATTCCCCATTTTCTCTCTCTCTCTCCTTTCTTAAAAAGTAGGATAACATCCTCAGGAATTGATCCTGAATCTATAGAACATTGGAAAATGATTACCAATTCGTCCACAATTTCTAGACGTTGCAACTTTAGCCACAGAACCTCAAATGAAAACTAAACGTAAATACTGTTATCACAAATTCAAACTCCATTTCCAGAAAAGTTGGGATATTTTCTAAAATGCAATAAAAACAAAACTCTGTGATAGGTTAATTCACGTGAACCTTTACTTAACTGACAAAAGTACAAAGAATAGATTTTTCAATAGTTTTACGGACCAACTTAATTGTATTTTGTAAATATACACAAATTTAGAATCTGATGGCTGCAACACACTCAACAAAAGTTGGGACAGAGTTAAAATAAGATTGAAAAGTGCACAGAATATTGAAGTAACACCGGTTTCGAAGACTCCACATTAAGCAGGCTAATTGGTAGCAGGTGAGGTATCATGACTGGGTATAAAAGTAGCGTCCATCAAAGGCTCAGTCTTTGCAAGCAAGGATGGGTCGTGGCTCACCCCTTTGTGCCAAAATTTGTGAGAGAATTGTTAGTCAGTTCAAAAGGAACATTTCCCAACACAAGATTGCATAGAATTTAGGTCTTTCAACATCTATAGTACATAATATTATGAAATGATTCAGAGAATTCAGAGACATTTCATTGTGTAAAGGGCAAGGTCGGAAACCACTGTTGAATGCACGCAATCTCCAAGCCCTCAGGTGGCACTGCCTAAGAAACCGTCATGCTACTGTGACAATTATAGCCACCTGGGCTCTGGAGTACTTCGGAAAACCATTGTCACTTAACACAGTCCGTCGCTGCACCCAGAAATACAACTTGAAACTGTATTACGCAAGGAGGAAGCCATACATCAACTCTATGCAGAAACGACGGCAGGTTCTCTGGGCCTGAGCTCATCTCAGATGGACTGAAAGACTGTGGAACCATGTGCTGTGGTCAGATGAGTCCACGTTTCAGCTAGTTTTCGGAAAAAATGGACATCGAGTTCTCCGTGCCAAAGATGAAAACGACCATCCTGATTGTTAACAGCGAAAGGTGCAAAAGCCAGCATCTGTGATTGTGTAGGGGTGCATCAGTGCCCACGGCATGGGTGAGTTGCATGTATGTGAAGGTACCATTGACTCTGAGGCGTATATTAGGATTTTAGAGAGACACATGTTGCCATCAAGGTGACATCTCTTCCCGGGACGTCCATGCTTATTTCAGCAGGACAATGCCAGGCCACATTCTGCACAGGCTACAACAACGTGGCTTTGTAGACACAGAGTGTGTGTGCTTGACTGGCCTGCTGCCAGTCCAGATCTATCTCCTATTGAAAATGAAGAGGAGAATCAGACAACGGAGACCACGGACTGTTGAGCAGCTGAAGTCTTATATTAAGCAAGAATGGACAAAATTTCCAATTGCAAATCTACTACAATTAGTATCCTCAGTTCCAAAACAATTAGAAAGTGTTATTAAAAGGAAAGATGGCGTAACACAATGGTAAACATGCCTCTGTCCCAACTTTTGTTGAGTGTGTTGCAGCCATCAAATTCTAAATTTGTGTATATTTACAAAATACAATTAAGTTGGTCAGTTAAACTATTGAAAATCTTTTCTTTGTACTTTTGTCAGTTAAATAAAGGTTCATGTGAATTAACATATCACAGATTTTTGTTTTTATTGCATTTTGGAAAATATCCCAACTTTTCTGGGAATGGGGGTTTGTACAATAAGTATACCCTAGAGGTCTGAGGGCACTGAGAATCAGACATTATTTACTGGCAGTTACACTAGGAATCAGCTACGATGCAGAAGTACAGAGTGCTGTAGAAGTCTGATGGCACTGTTTATGTAGGATGATCCTACTGACATGCAGCTTTTTCCTGTGTTACACTATCATATCTCCCTTTTTAAAGTTCACAACCTCTCCCAATTGCAGAGTAAACAGTTGGCAAACTGAGTGATATTTGTGGAGATTTGTAAATACTGAATTTACGCCCTCTGATTATTTCTATTTTGCAGTGCAGTACAATTATTGGTATGGATACATTTGTTCTTTTTGACCAGTGGCTAATGAATCCAAAGAAGATTAGATAGCTTTTTTTGCTGCAAGGTTAAGCATATTTTTTTAAGAGTACTATGTTCATTTTCCAGAGATAATCCCATTTGTTTATGGGATCAGTACTATTTCACTTTGAAAAACAATATGAATCATTTTACTCTATTACTGAAACAAATACCATGGAAAAACAATCTATTTAGTACAAAGAGGCTTTTGGAATTTATTTTATATTCATTAGAAAAAAATCACATTTTTGGTTATATATTATTTTGGTACAAAAAGCTAACTAGATAATCAGTGCAAAAATGCTTAAGTAAGAAACTGTAGAATAATGAGATACTCTGTGTATAGACCATAATTTCTTTCAAGTTTAATGTCTTGGGGATACATAAATGGGCATGGGATATAAATATCATGAAAATTAGTCTTTGCAGCAACAAATAACCTAATTCTTAGGCCATAAAGCCTTTGTACATTACAAACATAATTGCATAAATTACATAAACCTAAATTAACAAAAATTGTACTTAATCTACACAATAGAATAAACAAAATTAAACATAACAATATTAGTAAAAATTTAGAGCAAGTCCAAGATAGTGTTTTCCATGTTCAAAAATCAAGTTGCAGAAGTAGTTTCAATGGCTGAAATGAAAATAGGGTATAACCCGGATGATGGGGATCCTTGATAATGGATGTTATCTGAGACATCACTTCTGCTATCCTTGATGTTGGTAAAAGCTGTCCCCAAATATATTTATGTGATAAAGCTATTAAATGAATTTACAGCTTGTCATATATTCCTTACAATAATCAGTCTTATTTCTTCACTCTTTATCTTGCTGAAGATGGTGAGTCTTGCCTCATTTTCATTTAGGTTCCTGTCTTTGATCTGTGACTCAAGTTATTCTGTTTTCTTCAGGAGCCTGATTTATCATCTATATGAGGCATCAAGGCTAAACTATGGTTAAGTGTGGCCCCTGTAACTGGAAATTTGCTGAATAGTGGACATTAAGGGATGACAATTGGAAATAGAGCCCTCTGCAAGTTAAAGTCATAGAGATGTACTACACAGAAACAGGATCTTTGGCCCATCTAGTCCATGCCTGAACCATTTAAACAGCCTATTCCAATCACCCTGCACCTTCCATATCCCTACAATCCATGTACCAATGTAAACTTTTCTTAAACGTTGAAATCAAGTTTGTATGCACCAATTGTGCTGACAACTCATTCCACAGCCCTCTGAATGAGGAAGTTTCCCTTCATGTTCCCCGTAAGCTCTACCCTTTACCCTTAACCCATGTCCTCAGGTTGTAGTCCCACCTAACTTCAGTGGAAGAACCTTCCTTGCATTTACCCTGTCTACATAGTTCTGTATACTCTAGCAAATCTCCTCAGTCTTCTACATTCCAAAGAATACAGTCCTAACATATTCAATCCTTCCTTATAATTTGGCAACAACCTTATAAATTCTTTCAACCTGTTTACATCTTCCTTGTAGCTAGTTGACTAGAGCTGCTCACAATACTCAAATTAGGCTGTATAATCATTTTTAGGTAAGGTTAAAACATTTTTCTATCATAACTTTGAGGCATGAAAATTTATATACAGTGGCATGCAGAAGTTTGGGCACTCCTGGTCAAAATTTCTGTTACTGTGAATAGTCAAGTGAGTAGAAGATGAACTGATCTCCAAAAGTCATAAAGTTAAAGATTAAACATTTTAAGCAAGATTAGTGTAGTATTTTTGTTTTGTACAATTTTAGAATGAAAAAAAGGAAAGGAGCTCCATGCAAAAGTTTGTGCACCCTAAAAGATTTGAGCTCTCAGATAACTTTTACCAAGGTCTCGGACTTTTATTAGCTTCTTAGGGCTATGGCTTGTTCATAATCATCATTAGGAAAGGCCAGGTGATGCAAATTTCAAAGCTTTATAAATACCCTGACTCCTCAAACCTTTTCCCAACAATCAGCAGCCGTGGGCTCCTCTAAGCAGCTGCCTAGCACTCTGAACATTAAAATAAATGATGCCCACAGAGCATGAGAAGGCTACAAGAAGATAGCAAAGAATTTTCAGTTACCTGTTTCCTTAGTTCGCTATGTAATTAAGAAATGGCAGTTAACAAGAACGGTGGAGGTCAAGTTGAGGTCTGGAAGACCAAGAAAACTTTCTGAGAGAACTGTTTGTAGGATTGCTAGAAAGGCAAATCAAAACCCCCCCCCCCCCCCCCATTTGGCTGCAAAAGACCTTCAGGAAGATTTAGCAGACTCTGGAGTAGTGGTGCACTGTTCTACTGTGCAGCGACACCTGCACAAATATGATCTTCATGGAAGAGTCATCAAAAGAAAACCTTTCCTGTGTCCTCACCACAAAATTCAGCGTCAGATGTTTGCAAAGGAACATCTAAACAAGTCTGATGCATTTTAGAAATAAGTCCTGTGGACTGATGAGGTGGAAGTAGAACTTTTTGACCTCAATGAGTGAAAGTACGTTTGAAGAAAGAAGGTTGCAGAACTTCATGAAAAGAACCTCTCTCCAACTGTTAAGCATGGGGAGGGGTGGATCGATCATGCTTTGGGCTTATGTTGCAGCCAGTGGCATGGGAAACATTTCACTGGTAGAGGGAAGAATGAATTTAGTTAAATACCAGCAAATTCTGTAAGCCAACATCACACTGTCTGTAAAGAAGCTGAAGGTGAAAAGAGGATGGCTTCTACAACAGGATAATGATCCTAAACACACCTCAAAATCCACAATGGACATCTTAAGAGGCACTAGCTGAAGGTTTTGCCATGGCCCTCACAGTCCCCCGACCTAAACATCATTGAAAATCTGGATAGACCTCAAAAGAACAGTGCATGCAAGACAGCCCAAGAAACTCACAGAACTGGAAGCATTTTGCAAGGACCCCCAAACAAGAATTGAAAGACTCTTCACTAGCTACAGAAAGCATTTACAAGCTGTGATACTTGCCAAAGCGGGTGTTACTAAGTACTGACCGTGCAGGGTGCCCAAACTTTTGCTTCGGGCCCTTTTCCTTTTTTGTTATTTTGAAACTGTAAAAGATGGAAATAAAAAAGTAACCTTGCTTAAAATTTTAAAGCTATGTGTTATCTTTAACTTTATGCCTTTTTGGAAATCATGTCATCTTTTACTCGTTTAGCTATTCACTGTAACAGAAATTTTGACCGGGTTGCCCAAACTTTTGTATGCCAATGCACCAGGTTATAGTACCCAATTATTGCAGAGGACAGCTTACGCTTTGTACCTCAACACCTGGCAAATAACTATTGGAATCATTAATGTTGTCTGAAAGCAGATGCAGTAACCTTTGGTAAATCCATGTGCAGTCATTTTTTTTTTGTTTTCTGTCTGATAGATCACAGACAATACTTTAATTCAGCTCTCTATTTACTGTCCACGGATCCAAGTGTTGGTGAGTAGAAACAGAGCAAGTGTTCACTGTGGCAAGTCTGGGGATGGTTGAGTTTATGGCTGCTTATGTCTAAAGGAGTTCAATAGCCCTTATTAATTCTTGTGTCGCAGATAGCTTTGTGTCAGTTTTGAAATTTTTCATTTGAATCCAGGCTTGGTAATATTTAGGAACATGATGGGTTCTGGGTTTGTACTACTCATGAAAATATCCCTGATATTTTTAATCCATTTCTAATTTTGTGCTTAGTACTCTTGTTCTAGGTTCCCTATGGTAAGAAATAGTTACCGATTGCTACACAGCTACACAGAGGACTAACCTCTGAAATACCTTTGATGTTTCAAGCTAGCTAGCCAAATGCATTTAAGTATTCTGTAGAATTATTAAGTTAGTCATTAATGTCTAGCTTAGATCAAACATACTATCAGCAGAAACATCACCTCCAATTCTTTTTCAAAATCTGTGGTTAAATGGAAAGAAAATTGCAGTTGCTGAGTGTTCTATGATCTAAAAAAAATCAGGAAGTCAGCATTTATTTTTGCCATCCCTTTAATTTTGCAATTTTTATTAATCAAATGCACAATTTGCTGCCATTCTTGTGAATTGTCTTTATAATTACATGCCTGTCTATGGTGGTTTCTACTGTAATAGCCCCTGATTTTCTATGCTACTGAGCTTTAGGATATACTATCTGCTTAATGTGCTTTTTCTCCTTTCTGAATGATAACTACTGGAAGGCAAAGTAGTATGAAATATTTGGAGAGTATTTTAAGCAGCCTTTGCAGGAAACCTCCATTTAGTGGAACAACAAATCCCCAATTTCAATTAAAACAAAATTCCACAAATTCAAATACTAAATATTTGATCCTTACCTTACCATGCTCTGCTCATCTATACCACATCTTAGACTAGACCAAATCTACTGGAATTTTATGGATATGTGTGCCTTATCCCATCATTTTCTGCCTTATCTCTGTTCTCCATAATCCCTTCCATAATCTTTCTGTCTTTCCACTATTCCCTAGTTCCTCTCAGCTCCTTTGGCCAAGCTTACTTCCAGTCCTTCAACTGATATGTTTTCCAGGCCTATTTCATAATAAGACATATAATAAGACACTGAATGTAAGTTATTGTTTACAGTGCAGTTCTCCCCTCTGCAGAGTTTGTCTCACTGTGAATTGATCACTGATGATGGTATCCGACACCTTGGGAATGGGGCCTGTGCTCATGACCGATTGGAAGTGATCGAGTTGGACAATTGCCCACTGATCACAGATGCCTCACTCGAATACCTAAAGAACTGTCACAGTCTGGAGAGGATAGAGCTGTATGACTGCCAACAGATAACACGTGCTGGAATCAAGAGACTTCGAGTGAGTGCGCTCTTCTCTTTAAGGCAATTGACTTGTACTAATTTCATTCTTGGTGTTGTCCATTTTTAGAGTCCTAAACCAATCTCCAGCTGTTTACATATACTGCAGTTGTTGTAGCTCCAGATTAAATTAAATTAATTGGGTTTTTTTCCTGTTCTGTGTGCTGCAAATACCTGTGAGCCATGTAAATGAAAATGGTCAAAATGGTGACAGATGTGTTTAGAAGAATATGAGAGGATCTCATTGAATCCTATTGAATACTCAAATGACTAGATAGAGTGGACTTGGAGATTACGTTACCTCTAAGCTGTGAGTGCACACACACGTTTTTCAGCCAGCGCACAAAGGAAATTAATGTGCACACTAAAGATTGCTTATCTAAAATAATGTAGTAATTAATTATATTTACTGAAAATAATCTTATAGCTAAATATTTCTATTAACTAGTTAGTCACTTTTTCAAATACCGCAATTTACGTCACCTCACCTTTCCCATTCCGGTTTGTACAGCTGCAACATGACAACAGCCATCTTTGGTGGACAGTGTTCACGTCGTAAAGTTTACAAAGATCTGTTTCAAATCCTGTAGATAGCTTACTAAGTTTTAATTGAAAAAATATTGATTCTCTATGTCGAATTCAAAAGAAATGAAGGGCGTGAAGTGCAGGAGAACTGCAAATTAGTTTAAAGTTGAATGGCTTAACAAAATAGTAGAAACTGCTACACCGGAAGTTCATGAGGTCATGAGCTATGAGAAATATTTATTATGATTTGGAAACCGGAGTTATCTGTTTGTATTGTTGTGATGCAAAAGTTGCTGGAGAATTTGCTAGTGGCAAGAAGTGGGATGATATTTGGAAACTTGACATTTTGAGGCGTCATTTGGCAAGTAAGTTGCATTTGGACGGTGTACAAAAGCTCAGGCAACAGAACCTGTCGTTACCCATTACAGGAGTGCTATGCATGTTACAGTTGAGTGCAGATGAGCAAGAGCGAAAACGATCAAACCCTGAGGAGATCAAAATTCTTATCGACAGTATGTTGTTAGCTGTTAAAATGAGTGACCCTTTAAATTCAGTTCATCAAATTAATGAACAAATAGAAAAGTATGTTCAACTCCCAGATAGCTTGCAAAGCAAAAATTATGTGTTTGAATTTCTGGAAACTAAAGTTCAGTATCTGGGAGACCATGTTTCGTGGAGTGACTAAGTTAAAGTTTTGCTAAGCCAACAACATGAAGAAAATGGCACAGTAGATACAAAAGTTCACTGTTGACTTTTATAAATTGTCTTTGCATTCAGAAGAAATGTTTCCTGAAGATGAGGTACAAGAATGGTCAGCTTTTGATTTCTCCACAATTACAGATTGTGACTTCACATTTGGCGATAAACAAGTTAATGCCTTATGTCTAAAATATTATGATTTTCTAGCTAAAAAATACTGTAATAATTAGTTTAATGATTTCAAATTTTACGTGCAAGAAAAAATTAAATCCAAACAGATTTCAAACTTTGCTCAAATGGTGGTATTTGTACTTTAAAATTAACAATTTTGTGACCTTGCACCGTTGATGGACATTGGGGGAACCTTTCTTACGTCTAGTAAGGTCTGTGATTGAGGTTTTAGCCTAATGAATCAACTCAAAAACAAGCTGAGAAACTGTTTAGATGAATGTCATTTGGATATGTTAATGAGAATCAAAAGCTATCAATTGGATGGAAGTTCTAGATAGAATTTACAAAGAATGGTAAATGGCAAAGATAGGAGAGAGAAAAAATAACTGAGCGATTAAATAGCAAACAGGAGGAAATCTGCAGTTGCTGGAAAATCACTCATCACACACAAAATGCTGGTGGACCACAGCAGGCCAGGCAGCATCAAAAGAAAGAAGCACTGTTGACGTTTCGGGCCGAGACCCTTCATCAGGACTAACCGAAAGAAGAGATAGTAAGAGATTTGAAAGTAGTGGGGGGGGGGTAGAAATGCAAAATGATAGAAGACCTGGGGGGTGTGGGATGAAGCTAAGAGCTGGAAAGTTGATTGGCAAAAGTGATACAGAGCTGGAGAAGGGAAAGGATCATGGGACGGGAGGCCTAGGGAGAAAGAAAGGTGGGGGGAGCACTAGAGGGAGATGGAGAACAGGCAGAGTGATGGGCAGCGAGAGAGAAAAAAAACAGCTAAATATATCAGAGATGGGGTGAGAAGGGGAAGTTGGAGAAGTCAATGTTCATGCCATCAGGTTGGCGGCTACCCAGCTGGTGTTGTTCCTCCAACCTGAGTGTGGCTTCATCTCGACAGTAGAGGAGGCCATGCATAGACATATCAGAATGGGAATGGGACGTGGAATTAAAATGTGTGGCCACTGGGAGATCCTGCTTTCTCTGGCGGACCGAGCGTAGGTGTTCAGCGAAACGGTCTCCCAGTCTGCCCCGGGTCTCACCAATATATAAAAGGCCACACCGGGAGTACCGGACACAGTATACCACACCAGCCGACTCACAGGTGAAGAGTCGCCTCACCTGGAAGGACTGTCTGGGGCCCTGAATGGTGGTGAGGGAGGAAGTGTAAGGGCAGGTGTAGCACTTGTTCCAATTACAAGGATAAGTGCCAGGAGGGAGATCGGTGGGAAGGGACTGGGGTGGGGGGGATGAGTGGACAAGGGAGTCACGTAGGGAGCGATCCCTGTGGAAAGCAGAAAGGGGGGGGGAGGGAAAGATGTGCTTGGTAGTGGGATCTCGTCGGAGGTGATGGAAGTTTTGGAGAATTATACGTTGGACCCGGAGGCTGGTGGGGTGGTAGGTGAGGACAAGGGGAACCCTATCCCGAGTGGGGTTACAGGTGGATGGGATGAGGGCAGATGTGCGGGAAATGGGAGAGATGCGTTTGAGAGCAGAGTTGATGGTGGAAGAAGGGAAGCCCCTTTGTTTAAAAAAGGAAGACATCTTCGTCCTGGAATGAAAAGCCTCATCCTGAGAGCAGATGCGGCAGAGACGGAGGAATTGTGAGAAGAGGATAGCATTTTTGTCGAGCACCTATGCTCTGTTTGCCACAACGGACAGGATCTTCTGGTTGCCATTCACCTCAACTCAGCTTCATATTCCCATTTGGATATGTCAGTACATGGACTCCTTTACTGCCACGATGAGGCCAAACTCCGATTGGAGGAACAACGTCTCATATACCGTCTGGGTAGACTCCAGCCCCTTGGTGTGAACATCGAATTCTCCAACTTCCGGTAATTTCCTCCCTCTCCCTTCCCCCATCCCACTTTCACTCCATCTCCTCTTCCAGCTGCCTATCACCTCTCTCATGATTCTGCCTTCTTCTACTACCCATAGTGCTTTCCCCTTACATTCCTTCTTCACCTATCCCCTCTCCCAACCCTTGATCTTCCCTCAGATTGGTTTTTCACCTGCACCTCCCTCTACCTTCTTTTTAGGGCCCCTGCCCCCTCCTTCTTCAGTCCTGATGAAGGGTCTTGGCCCGAAACGTTGTCTGCTCCTTTCAACGGATGCTGCCCGACCTGCTGAGTTCACCCAGCTTTTTTGTGTGTCTTCATTTGACCACAGCATCTGCAGTGTACTCTGTGTTTACTAGGCAGAAAATGGTTCATCACAGCCAAAAAGGGCCAAAAGGCCTGTTTCTGTTCTGTAATGTTCTATAGTTCTGTGGTTTAGAGAGAAAGATGAAATTTTTAAGGGGCCCTGAAGGGAATCTTCATCATTGGAGGGTAGTGTGCACGTGGAAGAGAATGCAGTGGAAATGGTAAATGCGGATTCATTTCTAACATTAAAGAGAGGTTTGGATAGGCACATGAGTAGGAAGTGTAAGCATTTGTTAAGGAGATCAAAAATCTGGCTGAGTAGTGCTACAGCAATAAACTCTGATTGTGAGCAAGTCCAAGGAACTGATCATCGACTTCAGAATAAGGAAACTAGAGGTTATGAGCTCTTTTAAGATATTGCCTTCATTTTCCACGGTCCAGCAATGGGTTTTGTGATCTAAACCCATAATCTAGCATTCTAACCATATAACATATAACCATATAACAATCACAGCACGGAATCAGGCCATCTTGGCCCTCCTAGTCCATGCCGAACCCTTAATCTCACCTAGTCCCACCTACCCGCACTCAGCCCATAACCCTCCACTCCTTTCCTGTACATATACCTATCCAATTTTACCTTAAATGACACAACTGAACTGGCCTCTACTACTTCTACAGGAAGCTCATTCCACACAGCTATCACTCTTTGAGTAAAGAAATACCCCCTCGTGTTTCCCTTAAACTTCTGCCCCCTAACTCTCAAATCATGTCCTCTAGTTTGAATCTCCCCTACTCTCAATGGAAACAGCCTGTTCACGTCAACTCTATCTATCCCTCTCAAAATTTTAAATACCTCGATCAAATCCCCCCTCAACCTTCTACGCTCCAATGAATAGAGACCTAACTTGTTCAACCTTTCTCTGTAACTTAATTGCTGAAACCCAGGTAACATCCTAGTAAATCGTCTCTGCACTCTCTCTATTGATATCTTTCCTATAATTCGGTGACCAGAACTGCACACAATATTCCAAATTTGGCCTTACCAATGCCTTGTACTTTAGCATTACATCCCAACTTCTGTACTCAATGCTTTGATTTATAAAGGCCAGCGTTCCAAAAGCCCTCTTCACCACCCTATCTACATGAGATTCTGTTACACAAAAGCTTATGAAAGAGGTTCTGAGCTCAGTAATCTAAACTTCTGTAAAGAAGTTTATATACTTTACTGCTAGTTAAGTTTTAACAATGATTATGGTGTATAAATGAATCAGAATTATGCTTTTTATCACAAGAAAATTGTTTTTTGCGGGAGCCATACAGTGCAATATGTAAAATAAACAATAAATATTAGTAAGAACTATATATAAATATTAAATAATATAAAAAGAGAGAAAAGAGAGTGTGTTGGTGTTCATAAACACAAGAGACTACAGGATCTTGGCCTGAATTGTTAACTGTACTTCTCCCTATAGATGCTGCCTGGCCTGCTGCATTCCACCAGCATTTTGTGTGTGTTTGAATTTACAGCATCTGCAGATTTCCTCGTGTTTGAGACTCTGCAGCTGCTTGAAATCCCGAGTAATACACACTAAGTGCTGGAGGAACTGAGTAAACAGTGCCAATCGTTTCATTGTCCATTCAGAAAGTTGATGGCAGAGGGAAGGCACTGTTTCTAGAATGATGAATGATTGTCTCAGACTCCCACAGCTCCAATCTGATTGTAGCAATGAGTACAGAATATGGATGCTGCATCTTTATTAACTTTGAATGTTACAGGATATGTGTAGGATAAGTTTGTCTGATTTAGGCACAGTTTGATCTGTCCCTTTCTTTTTTAATTGCAGACACACTTACCCAACATCAAAGTCCATGCCTACTTCGCTCCAGTTACACCTCCTGCGTCAGTAAGCGGTGGTCGCCAGCGTTTCTGCAAATGCTGTATTGTCTTATGACATCTATTTTACTAAGATCTATTTAAATAGCATTAAAATTGAGGTGTCATCAGTGGTGAATCCTGGTGTGTTGTGAGACTGTACAGTAAGGGCTTTCCGATCACTGTGGCTATGACCGATCATATGGTTACCAGGCAGCACCAGTGATACCATGTCCATGGGTGCAGATATGTATTAGTTCTGTCATTGTATAATTCAACTGAGGTTTTCCCAGGAACATGGTAAATTAGTTTTTTTGGATTTAAGAAAAATTAATTTCCATTTAAAATCTTTGCATACCACTTCTTAAAGATACATTGCAATCCAGCAGCCCACAAGTAATTTGAGAAATAACCACATTTACTTTTCCCACTTATTTTCTACATGGAAAAGGGAGAAAATCATAATATGGAATTGTGGGTACATTGTCTTGTAAAAGTTTTGCACAAGAATTTATTCTTGGTCAAAACCACAGCATATCAGTCATTCCTTTCACAGAAAAGAGGCCATCAGATAGTATTTTAGGCTATGCAGCTCCCAATTTTTCCTACCTTGCACAGCTATCCTGTGCTACTGTCCTGCATTGCAGCATGATTCCTACACTGGCAAGTTGATTTATTTGTTTCTTGTGAAATGTTTGGGTCAATTGTCTCTCCATCTGAACACATAGAGTGTGGTTCTTTGTGGTAATGGATGCCTTCAATACCATACTTGATTGTCCACTGTTGCTGTGTGAGCTTGACAATGTGATGACATTACTGCTTTGAGTGTGATAAGGACTTGGGTGGATGTAGTGCAATATGGTGCATTCTGTCACAGTTCCATTTTCAGTTGTCACAGTTAGATTGAATTGATGGATAGAAATGAATCCAAGTTGAAATTCCCTTCAGTGATTGTTTAGCTGAAGCTAATTATATAATTGGCTATCATTGATAGACTTTGTAATGATGGGGAATTATACTTTATTGGATAAACATGCTTGAACCATTGGAGAACTGATTAGTTTTCTCTTTTGTTTGTTTACAAAAATGGGTGGATATTTTTTAAGTCCTGTTAACTTATTGTGCAATACAGTCAGTTGCTGATGCATCTTAACCTTGTGTGCTTCACTGTGTCATTTCTTCACTTGGTTCAGAGTATCAGAAGTGATCAGTGGTTTCTGCAGTTCAAAATAATTCAGATATGAAATTCTAGCACTTCTCTCATCTGCCTTTCTCATTCTCTGTAACCTAGTAAACAGTCCCTATCTTGTTGCAGATAAAACACTATGAACTTACCAATGTGTACAAGTTCTGTTCTCACAAGCGAGGTGTTGAAGGGCTGGAAATAAATGTTAAAAATTAAAATGTGAAAATTGTAAGTGAGTGTATGTTTTAAATTTTTTAATTTTAGAGGTGGGAAAAAATGAGAACAAAAGTAAGTTTTGTAATTTTATCCTTGTATTCATGCTTTCTATTTTATACTGAGTTTGTGGAAACTTGCTTGAAGTTCTGAGATTAGTTTTGAATTTGTAATGTATTAATCTTGAAAATGTTCATTGATAAGTGAATTTTTAACATTTATCTTTTTTTTTGATCTTTTGCCATTGAGCCTTAAATATTTCAACCTGAAGGGATCATTTTGAGATGAGGTTATAAAAAGATATGAGATTTATGCTGGTCTTTGGAGATTTAATTGTTGGAGCCTTCTCTCTATTTAAGGCTTTCTAGTTTATATCAGGTGGCTCTGTAATCATTGTCATTTTAGAAACATAGAAAACCTACGGCACAATACAAGCCCTTTGACCCACAAAGTTGTGCCGAACATGTCCCTACTTTAGAAATTACTAGGCTTACCTATAGCCCTCTATTTTACTAAGCTCCATGTACCTATCTAAAAGCCTCTTGAAAGACCCTATCGTATCCACCTCCACCACCGTTGTCGGCAGCCCATTCCACGCACTCACCACTCTGAGTAAAAAACTTACCCCTGACATCGCCTCTGTACCTACTCCCCACAACCTTAAACCTGTGTCCTCTCGTGCTTCTCATTTCAGCCCTGGGAAAAAGCCTCTGACTATCTACACGATCAATGTCACTCATCATCTTATAAACCTCTATCAGGTCACCTTTCATCCTCCTTTGCTCCAAGGAGAAAATGCCGAGTTCGCTCAATCTATTCTCATTAGGCATGCTCCCCAATACAGGTAACATCCTTGTAAATCTCCTCTGTACCCTTTCTATGGTTTCCACATCCTTCCTGTCGTGAGGTGACTAGAACTGACCACAGTATATCAAGTGGGATTTGACCTGGGTCCTATATAACTGCAACATTACCTCACGGCTCCTAAATTCAATTCCACAATTGATGAAGGCCAATACACCGTATGCCTTTTTAACCACAGAGTCAACCTGCATGGCTACTTTGAGCATCCTATGGACTCGGACTCCAGGATCCCTCTGATCCTCCACACTGCCAGGAGACTCTTACCATTAATACTATATTCCGCTTTCATACTTGACCTACCAAAACGAACCACTTCACACTTATCTGGGTTGAACTCCATCTGCCACTTCTCAGCCCAGTTTTGCATCCTATCAATGTCCTGCTGTAATCTCTAACAGCCCTCCACACTATCCACAACACCCCCAACCTTTGTGTCATCAACAAACTTACTAACCCATCCCTCCACTTTCTCATCCAGGTCATTGATAAAAATCACAAAGAGTAAGGGTCCCAGAACCGATCCCTAAGGCACCCCACTGGTAACTGACCTCCTTGCAGAATATGACCTATCTACCACTCTCTGCCTTCTGTGGGCAAGCCAGTTCTGAATCCACAAAGCAGTATCCCCTTCGATCCCATGCCTCCTTATTTTCTCAATAAGCCTTGCATGGGGTTCCTTGTTAAATGCCTTGCTGAAATCCATGTACACTACATCTACTGCTCTTCCTTCATCAACGTGTTTAGTCACATCCTCAAAAAATTCAATCAGGTTCATAAGGCACGACCTGCCCTTTACAAAGCCATGCTGACTACTCCTAATCATATTATACCTCTCCAAATGTTCATAAATCCTGTCTCTCAGGATCTTCTCCATCAACTTACCAACCACTGAGGTAAGATTCACTGGTCTATAATTTTCTGGGCTATCTCTACTCCCTTTCTTGAATAAAGGAACAACATCTGCAACCCTCCAATTCTCTGGAACCTGTCCTGACCCCACTGATGATGCAAATATCAATCTCAGCAATCTCCTCCCTTGCCTCCCGCAGTAGCCTGGGGTACATTTCATGTAGTGCCAGCAACTTATCCAACTTGATGCTTTCCAAATCCTCTTTCTTAATATCTACCTGCTCAAGTTTTTCAGTCTACTGCAAGTCATCATTACAATCACGAAGATACTTTTCCATAGTGAATACTGAAGTAAAGTATTTATTAAGTTACTCTGCTATTTCCTCTGGTTCCATACAAACTTTCCCACTGTCACATTTGATAGATCCTATTCTCTCACATCTTATCTTCTTGCTCTTCACATACTTGTAGAGTGCCTTGGGGTTTTTCTTAATCCTGCTCAGCAAGGCCTTCTCATGGCCCCTTCTGGCTCTCCTAATTTCCTTCTTAAGCTCCTTCCTGGTAGCCTTATAATCTTCTAGCTCTCTAACATTATCCAATTCTCTGAACCTTTTGTAAGCTTTTCTTCTTGACTAGATTTATTACAGCCTTTGTACACCATGGTTCCTGTACCCTACCATAAATTCCCTGTCTCATTGGAATGTATACAAACAGAGCTCTACATAAATATCCTCTGAATATTTGCCACATTTCTTTCTTACTTTTCCTTGAGAACATCTGTTTCCAATTTAAGCCTCAATTTCCTGCCTGATAGCCTCATAATTCCCCTTACTCCAATTTTATTCAAGTTCCTCTGAATGCAAAGGCACATATCTCTCTTCAGCAGGGTCTTGGCATGAAACATCAACAGTTTGTTCATTTCCATGTTTGCAGCCTGATCTGCTGAGTTCCTCCAGCATTTTGTATGTATTGTTTTGGATTTCCAGCATCTGCAGAATTGTTCTTGTTAAGATGGTAATCTGTCCAGTCACATGCTAAGTTTACGCTTTGTAGAGGGTGTTCATTGGATTCTTCTAAAAGAATTAAGTTCCATTGAAACCAATGAAATAATATTAGAAACTAAATACATTGTAGAACCCCACTTAAAACTGAGTGACTGGTGCCTGCAATTTACGAAGTATCACTCTCCCTTTATCTGTATATTAGAGAATGAGACATGCCATGGAATATGAGCAAGTTATTGAACACAGTCCCGCTTTCTTAAAAATACGCAGGTTAAATACACAAAAAGATAATAACTAAGTAACTTACCTATTAACATATGTACCAATGGGATTAATGAAAAAAAGGTGAAAAGCTTAATTTTTCATCTGACATCATTAATCACTGTTGTAGAGGTTTCCTTTTAATTTAGACCATAAGATAAGAATGTATACAAGAATGTATCAGCCTCCAGCTTAAAATGTGAAGATTTGCCTCAGCAGCTGTTGTGTAGCAAAGAATTCCACAGATGTACCACTATCTGGTTAAAAAAAAATTCTTCTTTTCAGTTCTAAAAGGATGCCTCTCTATTCTGAAGTTGTGTCTTCTGCTCTTAGACTCTCCTATCATAGGAAACATCCCCTCTACATCCAATCTGTCAAGGCCTTTCACCATTCAATAGGTTTCTGTGAGGTCACCCCTCACTCTTCTGAATTCCAGGAAATGTAGGCCAAGAACGATCAACTGCTCTTCATCTCAAAAGCCATTCAATCCTAGAATCTTTCTTAAACCTCCTTTAAACCCTCTCCAGTTTCAACCAATCCTTTCTATCATAAGGGACCCAAAACTGCTCACAATACTGCAATTGAGGCTTGACCAGTGCTTTCTAAAGTCTCAATATTACATCCTTGCTTTTAAATCCTAGTCCTTTTTTATATGAATGCTAACATTGCATTTGCCTTTCTTCCATGGACTCAACCTGCAATTGCTCTGAGATATCATCTTTAGAACATAGAACATAGAATGGTACAGCACATAACAGGCCCTTCGGCCCACAATGTTGTGCCAACCCTCAGATCCTGCCTCACGTATAACCCCCCACCTTAATTTCCTCCATTTACCTATCTAATAGTCGCTTAAATTTCACCAGTGTATCTGCCTCCCTCACTGACTCAGGCAGTGCATTCCACACACCAACCACTCTCTGAGTAAAAAACTTTCCTCTAATATCCTCCTTGAACTTCCCTCCCCTTATCTTAAAGCCATGTCCTCTTGTACTGGGCAGTGGTGCCCTGGGGAAGAGGCGCTGGCTGTCCACTTTGTCTATTCCTCTTAATATCTTGTACACCTCTATCATGTCTCCTCTTATCCTCCTTTTCTCCAAAGAGTAAAGCCCTATCTCCCTTAATCTCTGATCATAATCCATACTCTCAAAACCAGGCAGCATCCTGGTAAATCTCCTCTGTACCCTTTCCAATGCTTCCACATCCTTCCTATACTGAGGCGACCAGAACTGGACACAATATTCCGGTGTAGCCTAACTAGAGTTTTATAGAGCTGCATCATTACATCGCGTCTCTTAAACTCTATCCCTCGACTTATGAAAGCTAACACCCTATAAGCTTTCTTAACTACCCTATCTACCTGTCAGGCCACTTTCAGGGATCTGTGGACACTCCTCTGCTCCTGCACACTACCAATTATCATCCCTCTGCCTTGGAGTTTGTCCTTCCAAAGTGTACCACCTCACACTTCTCTGGGTTGAGCTCCATCTGCCACTTCTCAGCCCACTCCTGCATCCTATCAATGTCTCTCTGCAATCTTTGACAATCAATAGACAATAGACAATAGGTGCAGAAGTAGACCATTCGGCCCCTCGAGTCTGCACCGCCATTCTGAGATCATGGCTGATCATTCACTATCAATACCCAGTCCCTGCATTGTCCCCATATCCCTTGATTCCCCTATCCATCAGATATCTATCCAGCTCCTTCTTGAAAGCATCCAGAGAATTGGCCTCCACCGTCTTCCGAGGCAGTGCATTCCACACCTCCACAACTCTCTGGGAGAAGAAGCTCTTCCTCAACTCTGTTTTAAATAACTCACCTCTTATTCTCAATCCATGCCTTCTGGTACTGGACTCTCCCAACATCTGGAACATATTTCCTGCCTCAATCCTATCAAATCCTTTAATTATCTTAAACGTTTCAATCAGATCCCCTCTCAATCTCCTCAATTCCAGCGTGTACAAGCCCAATCTCTCCAATCTCTCTGCGTAAGACAGCCCTGCCATCCCAGGAATCAATCTAATGAATCTACGCTGCACTTCCTCAATTGCCAGAATGTCCTTCCTTAAACCTGGAGACCAAAACTGTACACAATATTCCAGGTGTGGTCTCACCAGGACCCTGTACAAATGCAAAAGGACATCCTTGCTTTTGTACTCAATTCCCCTTGTAACAAAGGCCAACATTCCATTTGCCCTCTTCACTGCCTGTTGCACTTGCTCATTCACCTTCATTGACTGGTGAACTAGGACTCCTAGGTCTCTTTGCATTTCTCCCTTACCTAACTCGACACCGTTCAGACAATACTCTGCCCTCTTCTTCCTGCTTCCAAAGTGGATAACTTCACATTTATTCACATTGAATGACATCTGCCAAGTATCTGCCCACTCACTCAGCCTATCCAAGTCTCCCTGTATTCTCCTAACGTCCTCTTCGCATGTCACACTGCCACCCAGTTTAGTATCGTCAGCAAACTTGCTGATATAGTTTTCAATGCCCTCATCTAAATCATTGACATAAATCGTAAAGAGCTGTGGTCCCAATACAGAGCCCTGTGGTACCCCACTAGTCACCTCCAGCCAGTCTGAGAAACACCCATTCACTGCTACCCTTTGCTTTCTATCTGCCAACCAGTTTTCTATCCATGTTGAAACCCTGCCCCCAATGCCATGAGCTCTGATTTTACTCACCAATCTCCTATGTGGCACCTTATCGAATGCCTTCTGAAAATCTAGGTACACAACATCTACTGGCTTACCCTCATCTAACATCCTTGTTACACCCTCAAAAAACTCCAACAGATTAGTCAAGCATGATTTGCCCTTGGTAAATCCATGCTGGCTCGGCCTAATCCTATTTCTGCCATCTAGATGTGCCACTATTTCATCCTTAATAATGGACTCAAGCATCTTCCCCACGACTGACGTTAGGCTAGTTCTCCGTTTTCTCCTTCCCTCCCTTCTTGAAAAGTGGGACAACATTAGCCACTCTCCAATCTTCAGGAACTGATCCTGAATCTAAGGAACATTGGAAAATGATTACCAATGCATCCGCAATTTCCTGAGCCACCTCTTTTAGAACCCTCGGATGCAGACCATCTGGACCCGGGGATTTTTTAGCCTTCAGTCCTACCAGTCTACTCATCACAGTTTCTTTCCTAATGTCAATCTGTCTCAATTCCTCTGATACCTTATGACCCTGGCCCATCCATACATCTGGGAGATTGCTTGTGTCCTCCCTGGTGAAGACATATCTAAAGTATGCATTAAATTCTGTTGCCATTTCCCTGTTTCCCATAACAATTTCTCCCAATTCATTCTTCAAGGGGCCAACATTGTTCTTAACTATCTTGTTTCTCTTCACATAGCTAAAAAAGCTTTTGCTATCCCCTTTTATATTCCTGGCTAGACTGAGCTCATACCTGATTTTTTCTCTCCGTATTGCTTTTTTAGTTAAGATCTGCTGTTCCTTAAAACTTTCCCAATCATCTGTATTCCCCTGTCATACTTCTTTTTCTTTAATGCTATACAATCTCTGACTTCCTCTGTCAACCACTGTGGCCCCTTCCCCCTCTTTGAATCCTTCCTTCTCATTGGAATGAACTGCATTTGCATCTTTTGTATTATGCCCAAGAATATCTGCCACTGCTGATCCACTGTCTTTCCTGCCAGGGTGTCCGCCCATTTAACTTTGGCCAGCTCATCCCTCATGGCTCCGTAGTCTCCTTTATTTAATTGCAACACTGACACCTCTGATCTGCCCCTATCCCTCTCAAATTGTAGATAAAAACTTATCATGTTATGATCACTACTTCCTAATGGCTCCTTTACTTCAAGATCACTTATCAATTCCTGTTCATTACACATCACCAAGTCCAAAATAGCCTCGTTCCTGGTTGGCTCAAGCACAAGCTGTTCCAAAAATACATCCCTTAGACACTCCACAAACTCCCTATCCTGGGGTACAGCACCTACCTGATTCTCCCAGTCCACCTGCATGTTGAAATCTCCCATAATGACTGCATTACCTTTAGCACATGCCAATGTTAACTCCCTAATCAACTTGTACCCAATATCCACGCTACTGTTTGGGGGCCTGTACGCAACACCCATTAGGGTCTTTTTACCCTTACTGTTCCTCAGCTCAATCCACACAGACTCTACTTCCCCTGTTCCCAAGTCACCTCTTGCTAAGGACTGAATCTCATTCCTCACCAACAGGGCCACCCCACCCCCTCTTCCCATATTTCTGTCTCTATGATAGCACGTATACCCTGGTACACTCAATTCCCAGGCCTGATCCCCTTGCAGCCATGTCTCCGTTATCCCAACAATATCGTAGTTCCCCATTTTCATCTGAGCTTCAAGCTCATCTGTCTTATTTCTGACACTACGCGCATTCAAGTATAGAATTCTTAGCCCATTCCTCCTCTCTTTGCTTAAAACACTGTCTACTGTACCTAACCCAGCTCCTTGAACTTCCATCGGGCAAATTGCACCCTGAATTTTGATGACCTTCTCAAGATCACCCAAACCTTGTACACATTTAACCCCATGCACCTTCTGACCAACCCTCTGGATCTGGATCCCTGCCCCCTGCACATCTAGTTTAACCCCCCCCGAGCAGCACTGGCAAATACTCCTGCAAGAATGTTAGTACCCCTCTGGTTCAGATGTAGACCATCCCTTCGAAACAGATCCCAATGTCCCTGGAACAAAGACCAATTATCCAAAAACCTGAACCCTTCCTTCCTGCACCATGCTCTCAGCCTCATATTAATGTGCATAATCATTCTATTCTTCGCCTCACTCGCACGTGGCACAGGTAGCAATCCCGAGATTGTCACCCTGGAGGTCCTGCCTTTCAGCTTCACTCCTAACTCCCTGAACTCTCTAAGCAGGACCCCCTCACTCACCTTACCTACTTCATTGGTCCCTACATGGACCACTACATCTGGGTTCATGCCCTCACTCTCAAGAATTGCCTGCACCCGATCTGAGATGTCCCAGACCCTGGCACCAGGGAGGCAACATACCATCCGAGACTCCCGATCTGCCCCACAAAATCTCCTTTCTGCCCCCCTAACTATAGAATCCCCTAAAACTATCGCTCTCTTCTCTTCCCTCCTCCCCTTTCTAGTTGAGGGTTCTCTACACTCTACACTATCCTCTATACTATCCACAACACTACCAACCTTTGAGTCAGCTGCAAACTTGCCAACCCACCCTTCTACCCCCTCATCCAGGTCATTAATAAAAATCACAAAAAGTAGAGGTCCCAGAAAGATCCTTGTGGGACACCACTAGT
Organism: Hypanus sabinus; assembly: GCF_030144855.1. Lineage (NCBI taxonomy): Eukaryota > Metazoa > Chordata > Chondrichthyes > Myliobatiformes > Dasyatidae > Hypanus > Hypanus sabinus. The sequence continues at coordinate 773,784 of NW_026779012.1, forward strand.
CACAACACTCCAATCTGAATGTATTCCCTCCACCACAACCCTCTGCCTTCTGCAGGCAAGCCAATTCTGAATCCACCTGGCCAAACTTCCCTGGATCCCATGCCTTCTGACTTTCTGAATAAGCCTACTGTGTAGAACCTTGTCAAATGCCTTACTGAAATCCATGTAGATCACATCCACTGCACTACCCTCATCTATATGCCTGATCACCTCCTCAAAGAACTCTATCAGGCTTGTTAGCATGATCTGCCCTTCACAAAGCCATGCTGACTGTCCCTAATCCGACCATGATTCTCTAAGCATGGTCTGATCAATCGACTCCAACATCTTGCCAACTTCAGAGATCAGTCTAACTGACCTATAGTTTCCTTTCTTCTGTCTTTCTCCCTTTTTGAAAAGTGGAATGACATTTGCCATTTTCCAGTCTTCCAGAACCATTCCAGAATATAGTGATTGTTGAAGGATAATTACTAATGGCTACACAAAATCTTCAGCCACTTTTAAGAACCTGGGGTATTCACAGTCTGGTCCAGGTGACTTATCTACTTTCAGACCTTTCAGTTTCCCAAGAACCTTCTGTCTAGTTAAGGTAATTTAACAAACTTCATAATCCCTGACACCTTGAACTCCCACCATCTAGTGTCCTCCACAGTGAAGATTGATGAAAAATATTATACAGTTTGTCCACCATTTCATTATCATCCATTACTATCTCTCTAGCATCATTTTCCAGCAATCTAATGTTCACTCTTGCCTTTCTTTTACACTTTTCTATCTGAGGACAATTTTAGTATTCTCTTTAATATTAATGGCTAGCTTACTTTCATGTTCCATCTTTATCTTAATAATAACTTTTTATTTGCCTTCAATTGGTTTTTAAAAGCTTCCCAATACAGGTGGCCCTCATTTTACAAAAGTTCACTTTACAACACTTCGCTTTTACAAAAGACCTACATCAGTAACCGGTTTTCGCATTACAAAGAGGATTTTCACTATTACAAAATCTTTTCCTATATAAATCAATGGTTCTTCACTTTACACCATTTCGGCTTAAGAAAGGTTTCATAGGAATGCTCTATCTTTGTAAAGGGGAGGACACCTGTACTCTTAGCTTCCCACTAATTATTGCTGTATTATATGCCCTCTCTTTGGTGTTTATTTTGGTTTTAACTTGTTAGCCACAGTTGTGTAATTTTTCCTTTAAAATGTTTCTTCCTCTTTGGGATGAATCCTCCTTATCCATGGGGGATTGTTTCCAGAACCTTTCGCAGATACCAAAAAAGCGTGGATGCTTAAGTCAGCGCACTTTAGGACCCAGTGAAGCTCTGGACCTTATTTAACCTACCTCAGTGCGGTGGACTTTAGGACTGACAGAGCTCAGGACCCACTGCCCACAGTGATTCTGTTCCCAAAAATGATCACAATTGAAAATAAAGTGGAAATAATAAAGCAATCAAAGAGGTGAAACACCATCGGTCATTGGAAAAGCGTTAGGATACAGTCAGTCAACGATCGGAATGATTTTAATGGATAAAGTGAGAATAATGAAGAATGTGAAAGGCTTTGTCCTGATGAAAGCTACAGTTATTACTAAGCCACACAATGGTATAATTATTGAAATACATGTGTTTCTTAAGTGTTTTATATGCATAGAAAGATAAAATATATACTGTATACTAAGACAAATGTTTGACTAACTGATGCTAAATAATACCTGACGTACTTGTTCTGACTTAGAGAACTTCAGTTTTTTTTTCATCCTGATCTGCAGTAACCTATGAACATCCTCCCATATACTTTAAATCATCTCTAGATTACTTATAATACCTAATACAATGTACAGGTCGGCTGGTGGCACAGTGAAATCAGCGCTGGGCTCCAGAATGGAGGTTCCCAAGTTCGATCCAGTGACAGTCTGCTCCCGAGCAAGCTCCCCATCCGTGCCGGATTGATGTCAAGCTCACAACTCGACCTCGTTAAAAAAATACTGCCACCTTCAGTTTAAATTCCCATGGGAATATTGTGGAAGATCAAATACCCAAAATCCAAATGCTATGTAAATAGTTGTTATACTGTATTGTTTAGGGAAAAATGACAATAAAAAAAAATCTGTTCATGCTCAAACAACAAGTGCAAGAGAGGGAACTTTCAGGTTTTCCCGATCTGCGGTTGGTTGAATCCACGCATGCGGAAGCCGTGGATAAGGAGGGCAACTGTATGTATCCTGTCCTTTCCAAATTGCTTCTAGCAATTCCAGCCATTGCTGCTCTGCCATCATCCTTGCCTGTGTTCTTTTCCAGACAATTCTTGCCACCTATCCTCTCATGCCTTTGTAATTCCCTTTACTCCACTGTAACATTGATACATCTGACTTTAGCATCTCGTTCTCAAATAACAGAGTAAATTTGATCATATTACAGATACTTGCTTTTAAGGGTTCTTTTAGTTTAATCTATCTAATCAATTCCGGTTCATCGCACAACACCCAATCCAGAATAGCTGATCCCCTAGTGGGCTCAACCATGAGTTGCTCTAAAAAGCCATCTTGCAGGCACTCCAGAAACTCCCCCTCTTGTAATTCAGCACCAAACCAATCTACCAGTCTACCTGCATATTGAAGTACCCCATGACTATTGTAATGCCCTTTTGACATGCATTTTCTGTCTCCCATTGTAATTTGTAGACCACATCCTTACTGTTGTTTTTATATAACTCCCATCAAGTTCTTTTTTCCTCTTGTAATTCTCTAGCTCTATCCATAATGATTCAACATTTTCCGATCTACATTACCTCTTTCTAATAATTTGATTTTTGTGGCAACCCACTTCCCAGCGCACCCGAACCGGCTCACAAAGTGGCGCGCGCTGGCATTGAGGCCGGTCCCAAAGAAGGCACCAAGCCTGCTTCACCAGCAAGGGGAAAAGCCCACGCGCGGGACGGGACTGTGAATACGCTCCCCCTACAGCATTCCCGCCCGGGGAGGGCGAGATCAGGAAGGTTTTACAGTGAGGCCTTGAAGTTTGAATAAATCTCTTTTGTAACTGCAGCTCACCGACTGCATGTCATTATCTCAGCGCTGTGTGTAGCACACCGCTACAATAGGTGACCCCAATGGCCCAAATGATATTTGGACTGGAGCTGAATGATGCCACATCTGTTCATGCAGTTTCGTTGAAACTGCCAAGCTTCTGGACGCTGCGACCTCACCTATGGTTCCAACAAGCAGAAGCCCAATTCCACATTCGGCAGATAACCTCGGATGTCACACGTTACTACTATGTGGTGAGCTCCCTCGACCAGGAGACAGCCGCCCAGGTTGAGGAGTTCATACAATCGCTCCCAGCAGATGGCAAATACACAGAATTCAAAGCCTTGCTCATAAGGACTTTCGGACTCTCACGGTGTGAGCGAGCTGCTCGCTTACTGCATTGGGATGGTTTGGGAGACAGGCCACCGTCGGCTTTGATGAACGAGATGCTGTCCCTGGCTGGAGGTCACAAGCCCTACCCCATGTTTGAGCAGGCATTCCTGGAGTAGCTGCCCGAGGACGTAGGCCTGCTGCTGTCCGACGCGGATTTCAGTGACCCCCCCTGAAGGTGGCAGCCCGGGCGGACTTGCTGTGGAACGCGAAGAAGGAGAGTGGGGCGTCCGACGCACAGATCACCAGGCCACGCTCCCAGCAGCAAACCAGTCCAGGCCTGGCTGCAGAGCCCACTAACCCCAGAGGCAGGGGTGAGGAGACCAACGAACAATGGTGCTTCTACCACCGGTGGTGGGGCGCAGAAGCCCGCCACTGTAGCCCACCCTGCAGGTTCCCGGGAAATGCCAGGGCCAGCCACTGCTGATGGCTACGACGGCTGGCCATCAGGATCACCTCTTATATGTCTGGGACAAGCAGTCCAGACGCTGCTTTTTGGTCGACACCGGAGCCGAGATCAGCGTCTTACCTCCAACGAGTTACGACACCCACAACAGAGAACCGGGTCCCCCCCTGAGGGTCGAGAATGGCAGCACAGTAAGGACCTATGGCACCCCTACAGTGTGGCTGCAGTTCGGCTCCAGCCAGTTCACGTGGGACTTCACACTGGCCGCCGTAGCCCAACTGCTCCTGGGTGCGGATTTTTTGCGAGCTCACAGCATACTGGTCGACCTGCCAAGGAAGAGACTGGTCCACGCCGAGACCTTTCAAACATTCTCCCTGGGTTGCCAGCCCCACACCTAGACTCCATCGCGCTGTCCCACAACGACTTCACCAGAGTCCTGGCGGATTTCCCATTGGTTCTGGCACCGCAGTTCACAGCGGCCATGCCCCAACACGGCGTACAGAACCACATCCCGACCCAGGGACCACCCCTCCACGCCCGTGCTCGGCAGCTTCCCCCGGACAAGCTCCGACTGGCGAAGGAGGAGTTCGAGGATGGAGGAATTAAGGATCATATGGCGGTCTGACAGCCCATGGGCCTCCCCCCTGCACACGGTGCCCAAAGCAACAGGGGGCTAGAGACCATGCGGTGACTACCGCAGGCTGAACGAGCCTACAACACCGGACCGCTGCCCTGTGCCGCACATTCAGTACTTTGCAGCAAACCTGCACGGCGCACGGATCTTCTCCAAGGTAGACCTCATTCAAGGGGATATCATCAAATCCCGATGCATCGGGACGACGCCCCCAAAACGGCAGTCATCACTCCTTTCAGCCTTTTCAAGTTCCTCCACATGCCGTTCGTCCTAAAGAATGCCGCACAGACGTTCCAGCGGTTAATGGACGCGGTGGGACGTGACCTGGACTTGGCATTCATCTATTTGGATGACATCCTCATAGCCAGCAGCAGTCGTCAGGAGCATCTGTCCCACCTCCATCAACTCTACGCCTGACTGAGTGAATACGGCCTGACAATCAACCCGGCCAAATGCCAGTTCGGGCTCGACACCATTGACTTCCTGGGCCACAGGATTACTAAAGACGGGGCAATCCCTCTGCCCACCAAGGTAGACGCAGTCCACCATTTTCCTTGACCCACCACAATCAAAGGCCTTCAGGAATTTGTGGGTATGGTGAATTTCTACCGGTGCTTCCTCCCTTCAGCTGCCTGAATCATGCACCCCCTGTTCGCCCTAATGTCGGGTAAGGGCAAGGACATTACCTGGGACGAGGAGTCCGCCGCTGCTTTCATTAAAACCAAAGAAGCCTTGGCAAACACCACGATGCTAGTGCACCCCAGAATGGACGTCCCTACCACCCTCACAGTGGACACATCTAACACGGCAGTCGATGGGGTGCTGGAACAACTCATCGAGGGTCGCTGGCAACCCCTGGCATTTTTCAGCAAACACCTACGACCACCCGAGCTCAAGTACAGTGCTTTCGACTGGGAACTGTTGGCGCTATACCTGGCAATCTGGCATTTCATGTACTTCCTAGAAGGTCGGCCCTTCACCGCTTTAACGGACCACAAACCGCTTACCTTTGCATTCACGAAAGCATCCGACCACTGGTCGTCCTGCCAGCAGTGACATCTGTCCTACATCTTCGAATACACGACAGATGTCCGGCATGTCTCAGGAAAGGACAATGTCATGGCGGATGCCCTCTCCCACCCTAGCGTCCAAGCCCTGTCCCAGGGGGTAGACTATGAAGCACTGGCGGAGGCGCAGCAAGCAAATGAGGAGATCCCTAGTTACAGGATGCAGCTGCAGGACCTCCTTGTAGGCCCAGGTGAGAGGACCCTACTCTGTGACGTCACCACTGGCCAACCCTGCACCATTGTCCCGGCAGCCTGGCGACGGAGCGTTTTCAACTCCATTCACAACTTAGTGCACCCCTCCATCAGGACAACAAACTGGATGGTAGCCAACAGGTTCGTTTGGCACGGACTCCACAAACAGGACAGTGAATGGGCCAAAACGTGCATGCGCTGCCAAACAGCCAAGGTGCAGCGGCACACCAAAGCTCTGCCGCAGCAGTTCCACCCCACCCGCCGGCGTTTCGACCACATTCATGTGGATATCGTGGACCGGTTCACAAGATGGCCAGAGGCAGTCCCGCTCACCGACACCACCTCCGAATCTTGCGCCCAAGCACTGATTGCCACTGATTGGGTATCTCGCATTACTTCCGACAGAGGCGCCCAGTTCACCTCCAGCCTGTGGTCAGCTATGGCCAGCCTTTTGGGGACACAACTGCACCACACAACTGCCTACCACCCACAGTCGAACAGGCTAGTGGAGCGTTTCCACCATCACCTGAAGTCGGCTCTCAGGGCCCGCCTGGGAGGAGCCAACTGGGCGGACGAGCTTCCCCGGGTCCTACTCGGAATCTGCACGGCGCCCAGAGGATCTGCACACCTCGTCGGCCGAGTTGGTATACGGCGCACCCCTGGTCGTCCCAGGAGAGTTCATACCAGCCCCAAGGGGGCAAGAGGAAGAACCCGCAGCAGTCCTGGGCAGACTACGCGAGAGGCTTGGTAACTTGGCCCCCATACCCACTTCACAGCACGGGCAGAACCCGACCTGCATACCCAAAGACCTGCAAAACTGGAAGTTTGTTTTTGTACAACGGGGCGGACACTGGACACCGCTACAGCGGCCCTACGAGGGGCCATTTACGGTGATCAGAAACAATGGGTCCACATTTGTGCTGGACATTGGGGGGAGAAAGGAGGTTTTCACGGTGGACTGACTTAAACCGGCCCATGTGGACTTGGCGCAGCCATTCGAGATTCAAGCACCGTGGCGCAGAGCCAGACTCCCAACCAGAGTCCGACCCACCAGACTGAGGACATTTGGGGTGTATCGCTGGTTCTGGCGGGGGGGGGGGATTATATGGCAACCCACTTCCCAGCACGCTTGAACCAGCTCACAAAGTGGCGCGCGCCGGCATTGAGGCCGGTCCCAAAGAGGGCGCTAAGCCTGCTTTGCCAGCAAGGGGAAAAGCTCGCGCGCGGGATGGGACTGTGAATACGCGCCCCCTACAGCATTCCCACCCGGAGAGGGCAGGAGCAGGAGGGCTTTAAAGCGAGGCCGCGAAGTTTGAATAAATCTCTTTTGTAACTGCAGCTCACTGACTCCGTGTCGTTATTGCAGCTCTGCGTGTAGCACACCACTACAATTTCATTTTTTTACCAACAGAGCAATGCCGCCCCCTTTGCCTTCCTGCCTGTACTTTTTATACATGTTTATACTTGGCCATTAAGCTGCCATCTGTAATCTTCTTTCAGCTGTGATTCACTGATGCCTACAAAATCATACCTGCCAATCTGCAACTGTGCTGCAGGTTAATCTACCTTATTCCATATACCATGTGCATTCAAAAGCAACACATTCAGTCCTTTATTCACCCTTTTTAGCCTCTCCTCACTACACGTTGCCTCCGTTTGTAAATCAGCTACCTCGTCTTCAGCACTAGTATCCACCTTTCCTATGGTACTTCTTGCATTGAAATATTTGCAACTCAAGACATTAGTCACACTATGCTCAACCTTTGATTTTTGACTTTGAGTTCTTACCAACATCTGCTCCCACAATCTCTCCACTAACTATTCTGGCACTCTGGTTCCCATCCCTCTGCAATTCTAGTTTAAATCCCGCTGTGCATTAATTACAAGCCATCCCATAAGAATATTAGTCCACCCTAGTTCAGGATGCAATCTGTTTCTTTTGTACAGGTCCCATCTTCCCTGGGAACGAGCAAAATGATGCAAAAATCTTACGCCCTCCTTCCTACATGAACTCTTTAGCCATGTGTTGAACTGTATTATCTCCTTATTTCTGGCCTCACTCATGGTATAGGTAGTAATTCTGTGATCAGAACCCTGGAGGTCCTGCTCTTTAACTTAGCATCTAACTCCCTAAATTCCCTATGCAGAACCTGGTCACTCATCCTACCCTTGTCATTGGTACCTACATAGATCACGAATTAGGGCTGTTCACCTTCCCACTGAGAATGATTAGGACTCAATCTGAGATTACTGGACCCTGGCACCTGGGTGGTAACATACCATATGGGAATTCCGTTCTCCCCTATAGTACCTCCTATGCATTAAATTAACTAATCCCCTATTGCCATAGCATGCCTCTTCTCCCTCCATCTCTACTGAATCACAGAAGCAGACTCAGTGCCAGAGACTTGACCCCTCAGATGATGGCTTCTACAATGATGGCATTATGCTTGCCCCTGCCTTTCTTTAATGCGGTCAATGCTGTGCTGCAACCCACTCCTGCCTTTTCATCATTGGTTTGTGGACTTGATTAAAGTCTATTTATCTCCAAATTTGCTATGTGCGTTTGGCCACTGGTCTAAGATCTATTACACTTTATTTTATTTCCTTTGCAAAATGGTAATTTTTAAAATAGTAACTTCATTAAAAAAGCTAATTATCTTTGTCCTTTTCATTCATTAACGCTGATCATTTTAAAGAAATGAGCAATGAGAATTTTCTCAAGGCTGTTTCCAATTGTCTACCATAACTTTTGTAAGACACCAAAGCTTAAAATATTCCAGTAAAACAATTGGAGCTGAACAAGGGAACCTATCAGGAAATTCTGGCACAGCAGATTTTACAGATATTTTATCTATCTCCATCTTGGACTTTCATTGCCTTGTTGTTTTTGACTTATTTTCAGGTTACTTGCAGCTTCATTTGTAAACAGATTTCTTCATATGCTTAAACTATCAGTTTCCCTTTATTCCCTTTTCTAGATACTGCCTATTGCAAATATTTTTTAGGTGTCTATTAAGCAACTGCTGTTTGTTTAGACAGCTGACTTGCATGCCACTTTCGTAACATACCAACAGAAGATGTTAAATCACAGGTCAAATCACAATCACAAATCACCTAGTTTAAAACAAACATGAACTTAGTAGCTAGTATTACAGCTTCCTACATTGATTCTGGGTCTTCACAAAATTGAAAATGAAAGGCGAATATGTGGAAATATGCCTTCCAACTTGGGTTGGAAGGCATATGTGTCAGAAAATGCCTGTGAGTATAAGATATGAATACAAGACAGGATTTGCAATTTTGTTTGATCTGCTCAATAGTTTATGGAGACCTTAGACTTCTCAATTATCTATTTTCATTACCTTGGGATGATGGACTAAAAAAGCACCTTCCACAGCCCACTGTTTTTTCAGTCATTCATCTAAAGCTGCTGACTTGCTGATGTCTTCTCAGTAATATCCAAGAGTGAATGCCAGGCAGGTTTGTAGATATCAGTAGCTTGTATTGGGCATTCTCACTGAACTAGAACTGATGAGTCTATGTGCTCTGTCTTCCTTTGTGCCTTTGTCTTTGGTATCTTGTGAAAGGTTTTGCTGTTCTCTTTGTAGTATCTTTTTTCTCTATAGCTTTCTTGCTGTTGTCTGTTCTTAGTCTTGACTCAATAGCCTAGTTGGAAAAGTGATTTAGATTATTTCTGGATGGAGGCACAAAGCTGAAACAATCTGTCATAGATGAAAATCCTCATGTCCCAAGTCTGTGCTGTCTGAAAAAGCAATTGAGATTAAAACTGTCTGCAGCTCTTTCATTTAGTGGATATAAAATGCTTATCAAGATTTTTAAAGATATGGATTTTGGTTTAGTCAAATGTTGTTTGAGACCTTTACTGATTAGATGAAAATATTATTTTCCAGCATTCCTCTAAATCTTTCAATCCACCTACTGCTTAACCACTATGATCAATTTTAAGCATGAAAGTAAAAGACAAGAAGAAGTTAGTTGAAAGCAAGTTTAAATAAATGTTTTCAGCTGAGTCTGCATCCCTTATACTTTTAGGTATTGAGTTTCACAGTTTAGAAGTGTAGTTCAAAAAAGTAGGATTATAAAAGAAAAACTAGTTCTGTCTTGTACTCTGGCCTCAGACCATTAAAAACAAGGAAGAAAACTTTAAAAGCAATTCTGAAAAGTACAGGAAGCCAATGCAGAGCAGCTAATAATGGAGTGATATGTTCCCTCATTATGCTTTCATTAAAAGTCTAGCAGTTCATTCTGAATGAGGTGGTTTGTTAATAGATTGCTTTGTAAGGCCAGTGAAAAGTGTATTGCAATAAACCCTCTGTTCAATATAGACACAAATTAGTTTTTCAGCTATATTACATGATAGAAACTAATGTTTCTTAAGCATGGAAATGCTGCTCTGGCCACTTACTTTATGAGGAATTTAAAATTCAAATCTAATTCAAATCTAATTCTGTTACTTATGATTTTACTAGGAGAGCCAAATTCCCAAGTTTACCAACAAGTTTATCTCTTTTAATTTTGGGACCAATCAAAAATATTTTAAAAAACACAAAATGCTGGCAGAACTCAGCAGGCCAGACAGCATCTATGGGAGGAGGTAACATGTTACTTCACTCCTGATGAAGGGTTTCGGCCCAAAATGTCGTCACTACCTCCTCCCATAGATGCTGTCTGGCCTGCTGAGTTCTGCCAGCATTTTGTCTTTTTATTTATTTCCAGCATCTGCAGATTCACTCGTGTTGCCCAAACATATTTTAGTTTTATTGTCACAAACAGGAGAAAATCTGCAGATGCTGGAAATCTTGGATGTTGTTAAGACCTGACATAGATTGGGAGATTGCATCACCGAGCATCTAAGTTCCGTGCACCAGAACAATGGGATCTCCCAGTGGCCACCCATTTTAATTCTATTTCCCATTCCCATTCCGGTATGTCCATCCATGGCCTCCTCCACTGTCATGATAATGCCACACTTATGTTGGAGGAACAACACCTTATATTCTGTTTGGGTAGTCTCCAACCTGATGGCATGAACGTTGATTTCTCTAACCATGTAATGCCTCCAATCCCTCCCCCTTCACCGTTTCCCATCCAATTGTCTCTCTCTCTCTCTCATTTTATTTCCTTGCCTACTCATCACCTCCCTCTGTTGCTCCTTCCCCCACACCCTTCCCTTTCTTCTTTTTTCCGGGGCTTTCTGTCTCCTTCACCAATCAACTTCCTAGCTCTTCTCCAGGTATCACCTATTGCCTGGTGCTTCTCTCTCCTCCCCCCACATTTTAAATCTCCTTAGCTTTTTTTCTGCAGTCCTGCTGAAAGGGTTTCAGCCCAAAATGTCAGCTAATACTTTTTCCCATAGATGCTGCCTGACCTGCTGAGTTCTTGTTGCAAAATTGTGTTGTGTGTTGTTTAGTTTTATCTTCATTTAGTTTTAGGAAATTAATTATCATCCATTTGTTTATTGTACCAGTAGTCATAACAACAATCAGGTTCGGCCAAGATATACAATTGTGTGTTGTCTCTGTAACTGTGGAAGTCAAGTTTATGCCCTCTATTGATGTCTCTCTCCTAAGGGGATTACGTATACGTAAAAGGTTAGGAGACCAAGACATCTTTACTGAGCTACACCAAAAGGTACATTGTATCTTTTAGAAAATGAGTGTAGAGGTCTCCTGGTTAATACTATGCAGCTGCATTGGTATCAATGCAGGGCCTGCACTGAGAACGTTTGACTTAGATGTACATGTGTAAACAGTATCATGCCCATTTGTGCATAGGTTCTCTGAGAGACTGTAGTGTCTCAATAATGTTACTTTATTTCTGTGCACATTATGATGATGTGGCTTTTCTAATTTCTGTATCTATGTGGGAGGGTGGCAGTGCAGGAAAGACCAGTATTGATATCCCACCCTGAATTTCACTGAGCTTTTTTGTTCATTGCTTTTCTTTGGCAATATTAACTTGTTTTGGACATCACAGAAGTAGCAAAAAACTAACTCCATTATTGTGGCAGTATAATCACAGACATGCTCATTTGTTTTCTAACCAAGGTGGAACCTTAAGACAATCCACTACCAAAGACTTCTGCAGGGTTTTGATCTTGTAAGTGCTATGATGAGAGATTCATATTCCTCTCATAGCCTCTGCATTATCAAGTTGAAATCTGACCACTGTCATGCCAACCCTCCTGTATGTGAAGTGGCATTCTGAATAAACTTTTAAATAAAATGTTCTATAGTCTGCCACATTCTTGTAAAAGAAGTTTCTGCCCTCCCATGGTAATGTAGCTTTGGCATTGTGAGCTGCTACTCTCATATAAGAACATACAATGACAAAAAAAGAAAAGGTGAATAATTATGTGGAATTGTTGTAAAATTGTGTTTTATTGTGTTGGTAAAAATACTTCAAAAACTGGAGAGTTTGGGATGAAGTATTAGTCTAGTGGTGGGTTACAAAGTATTATGGAGTAGCTTCCATGTACACCCTTGTTTGAAGATTATGAAATGGTTCGTAAGCCAGAATGTCATAAAATGAAGAAACGATTGCCACTTATTTAAACGGGAAAAATTTGTGAGCGTTCACAGACCCAAAAAATAACCTACCAAATCACAACAATTAACACATAAAACCTAAACTAACAGTAACACATAGTAAAAGCAGAAAAGTAGAACCAGGTATTGATAGTAGATGATCAGCCATGATCTCAGAATGGTGGTGCAGGCTCGAAGGGCCAAATGGTCTACTTCTGCACCTGTTGTCTATTGTCTATAAATACATAGCCTATATAATGTAGGAGTACTTTTCTGCAATTATTGCAGATTGTGCACCACAGTGAAAATCTCACGCAGGTGCTCCCGGCAGAAGCACTTTTTCCAGTAACCTTTAAGCTATGAAACTACTAAGTAACACATAAAAATACATAGACTATATAAAGTAGAAATAACGTAAGCCCAGTGTAGTTTCACTAATCGGAATCGGGAAGACAGTGAGCACACTGATGATAGTGTGTTAGGCTGAGTCGTTGGAGGTTGGGGTGGTGGGAGGTAGAGGAGTCTGGGGTGTCATCTCATCGTTGTCTGTTTCCATCAGGGTAGACAGGTCATCTTCTATGTCTGTCTGCCTCCATGTCGAAGATTGAGGTTCGTCTTCTGCTGTGGCTGATGTGGAAGGCTTGAGAAACGACTGTATGCTTGACTGCTTAACCTTACGCATTTTTCTGTCATACAGTTCTTTGTAAACACTCAAACCATCCTTCAAATATGTCCTAAACCGACGTGCCCTTTGAAAATTAAAGTTGTACTTTCTGCAATTATTGCAGCATTTTCAGTTGCAGCAAAAATCTCACGCAGTTGCTTCACGTTCAGTTCCTGGACGTCTTCAACTTCGGGCTGTTTGCTACTGCGTTCGGTTTTGATTGTTAACCTTTCCTCTTCATTAGCTCTTCATCTGTCAGTTTCTTCTATTGAAATAATTTTTTTCTAATAAAAAGCAGTTTCATCACAGTTAAACACTTGCTTATACGAATAACCACCTTCTGTAATTACTTTCCGCAGCTTCAGTAGCTGGGAAATTTTCAGCAGCTTCTGTATCAGTCAAAGTGCTCTCTCCAGTAAAAATTAAACTATGAAGCTGCCCTCGTCTCAAAAAGATGATCAAACTACCCATGACTACCTTTAACTTCCACTTTCGCATCACTTTCATCACTTTTGTACAGCGCTTTGTTTCAGCTTATTAAAAAGACTGACTGATTTCTCCTTACGTATAAAGTAACTTAATGGAACACCACGCTTTGTACACCCATCAATCCACTCAAGCAATAGACTTTCCATTTTATCCATTATTGGATGCCGACTAAGAGAGACAACTTCGCTATGAGCAGAACCAACAGTAACATCGGCAGCTTTCAACATACTTTCTCTCTGTGTATAAATAGTGCAAATGATGGATGCAGGCAAGATCAACACGTGGACTTTGTCCTTAATTCAATCACCATGATCGAAAAGCTGAATTATGTCTAGTTTTATGCTAAGTGTAACACCCTTACGAGCTCTTTTAGGCTTTTCTGAAACCTTAGAACTCATCTTGCTAACAGATGCACAAAATAAATCAAGATAAAGCACAGATGCTCAGATGCTCACTAAACAATGGCAGCTGGAATACAGTTCCAGGGAAGAAGCTTGGCTGCTTGGGGCACGCGCTGCCTTTTTTTTGTAGAAGTGAAACACTCTTCTGTTAGCAAAATCAGATAACTAATGTAGGTCTTTTATAATAGCAAGCTGTTGTAAAGCAAACTTTTTGGAAAATGGGGGTCACCTGTATCAGAATGCAATTTACAACATTGCTTTTATGCAGAAGAATAGTCTGCTAATAGGACTGATAAGGTATAGTATCAATTTAATGTAGCTGGAATTTGTGATTCTGATTTGCCTTTAATGCAGGGTATTGCAGGGTACACATTTGCTCACTGATAAATTTACATAAATTAGTCCAGGGTTTAGTCCTGACCTTCAAACGTATGATTGTTTTTGTAAATTTCTGTTGTATACTTTTGATTCACCATGGTAGTAATCTTTAAAGCTCAATATTTTAAGATCAGGCCATTTTAATTTGGAAGTGGGGTGATAGTTGGCCTGATTTGAAAGTGTGAAATTAGATTTGAAATAATCAGTATGTTTGTTTGGCTCCTACTTAAAGCAAATTCTTGAAATATTAATGTATCTTGTTCAATCTCTCCAACCATTTGTCCAGATTTCAAAAGAAAATGCTTTTAGATACTGTGGTGGAAAATTTAACCATTTATTGATTTTTTTTAATCCACTTCAAATTTTTGCAAATTTTTACAAATTATCTCATGAGGAAGGTGCAGTAATGTAGATTTGGGCCAACATACATAAACAGTCAATGATGTAACCATACAAAAATCCTTTGGCTTGTAATTTTAAATGCAAGATTGATCTCTATTTTATTTCTTGATTGCTTTAAGTTTCCAATTCATGTGTTCAGTGGAATAAGATAGTTTTGTTCATTTCTCCAGACCTAATTTATCCTCCACCATAAATAACCAAAAGGAAATCAAAGCTAGGTGTTACATAAAAGAATTGGTTTTGAATGTGAGAGGCCACTGCAGAACTGCAAAAGCAGATGGCTACGTAGTAATCCAAGAAGACTTGAATCTTTAGGTAGGGTGGGTGGGATGCATGAACAAATGTTAAGTCAAATTTAAGATGATGAATTTAAGCAAAGCTTCTCAGTGCATATGGTAAACTTCAGCTTTGGTACAAGTTTAGCAAAAAAATGAGTACAGTAACAAGCAAATATAACAGTGAAAAAGATGTAAGATAAACTAATCAAATGATTAAATTTTTGAAGCTTCAGCTTAAATTAAGAAGCTAAAGCATTGAATGTTTCAATATATCTAATAAAACATGCAGTGCATTTTATTTTTTGCAAGGTTAAATCTACATGAAGAAATAATCAATTTAAGAATGTACATGTTTTGTAAAATGGAAGAAAAATCCCCAAAAATATCTATTGGCTGACATGTGACCTAAATTGTCAATCATCAAGATTTTTCTGTTCATACATTACAGTATGTGAGAGATTGAATTCATTAGGGGGTTACTGAGATTGTGATTTCTGATGTGTTTTAATCCCTGTACAACTGTCTAGTGGAGGTTGACATCAGTGGTTAGAATAAATGTAATGTGTTGAATTATCTTTCTCCACAATTGTTTTAATATGTTTTTTCCTTAATGAAATGAAAGTTGAACAAGCTGTAGACAAACCAGGTTCAGTGCAGGCTTACACTGGGACCTGTAGCAAGATGATTCATTCCCTAATGCTAAGCTGAGTGGGAAGATAAAGCCATTCCTTCTCTGTTATTGGTGAGGATGTGCCTGGTGGAATAGTCATAGATTGGCTGCCAAAGTAAATCTGTGGTTTAAAATATGCTAATTTTGAAATCTCTGATCACTTCCATGTGTAATTTTCTGAACAGCGGATTTGAATTAGTGTTTATTTTTTCTTTTTTAATATTTCATCAAATTTCAACCACTAATGTGAAATGATGACAGATAACTATTTGTTTCATTCCTCAATAACACAAGGGATTGGGTCTCTGCAGTAGAGTCTATTCAGATGTTACCAATGAGAAATAATCTGACAGTTTGTTGTCAAAACAGGAACTGTGTTACATGTAAATGTTACAGTTGGTAAATAGGTTGAAATTCTGTTAAATTCTTATATAAATCAAAGTTGTACATACTGTATTCCAATTATATTGTGATCTGTGCTGATATTCTCAAATATGGTGTTCGTAATATAAAGCCAATGTATCAAATATAGACGTATTTCCTTTATTCTGTCTTTGTTTTATTTAAGCTCGGCTATTTTTGATTGAATAGCATATAATAATTAACTGATCCTTTGGTTTTAAAGAATTAAAGGAAAGAAATGGGTTTTCTAACTAGATGTCAGTAGTTTTAAGAGCATAATACTGAGCAATGTGAAATATTGAAGCAGCTAATAGCTAACACTCTGTAGATGTTGGAAATCCAAAGTAATACATACAAAATGTTGAGGGTGCTCAGTGGGTCATCAGGCAGCATCTGTGGAAACGAATGAAGAGTTGTACTGTGCCGAGTATTTTCACCAGGACTGGACTCAGCCTGAAATTTTGATTTTATTCCTTTCCATAGATGTTGCCTGCCCTTCTGACTTCCTGCAACAAGAGTTACTATCATTATCTAAAATTTCAGACTAGAATAATTGCATTATTAGATTTAGATCATTTTGGTCTCTCACAACCCATTTGAACTTCATGAAGAGCCTGACTAGGAATTGTAGATTAACAGTCAGAACCAGTCAACTTAGTGAAGGAATGTGATGTAGACCAAAATAACAGGGTGCTATTAGAACTATTGGAATGGGGAAAAAGTTGTCCACAAGCAAATTACCATTGACAGCCTTGATGTTGAATAACAAAACTTAGAAGAATACATTGTATCTTTCCATTAGTATTCTTCACCAGAAAAATAACTGGAAACAGAAGGAAGTCTGAATCTGAGTGATTTGTACACATGTTTAGTAATCTGTCTACCTACCTAACTACCCACCCACCTATTAATCTATCTGTCTATCTGTAATGACTAATCATTTGAAAACTCAGTGGTAAATACACTGTAACCTTTTATCATTCTGCTCAAAAGCTTCCAGATTTAATTGTCAGGATATCATTTTGAATGTGGCATTTGGCTCTAACATACATAGATTGGTAAAAGTTGGGTGGAGAAAAACTGCTGGTCAGTTATTGAAAATTACTTGTTACCGCCAGTGGAAAATGTGTGTAGATCCATTGAGAATAGGGTCAGGTTTGTGATATCCTTGTAAAGGTGCACATTGCTCACATATGAATGTAAGTGGTATTTGTGTGATTTTTATTGGAATTTAATATTTCAGTGAGGTGTGCAAATATATGTCTTCTTTACTATTAACTGAATAAAAGTATAGGTTTGTTTTGAAATAAAAGTCTTCAAATGTTTTATTTTCTTTGATAGTTATGATGACCGAAAAGTTTTTCTAAAAGGTTCTTTCTAAGTAATTAAAAGTATATATGGATGTAAGTCTGTTTTCTCAGCAGGTTGCTATTCATGTTTTTATAATAAAAGTTTGTATGCTTATAATGATTATTAGCTTTATATATACACTCAGTGGTCATTTTATTATGTACTGTATGCCTGAACTCCTGCTCATTAATACGTCTAGTCATCAAAGATGTAGCGGCAACTCAATGCATAAAAACATGCAGGTATTGTCAACGGAGTTCAGTTGTTGTTCAGACCAATGTCAGAATATGGAAGGAATGTGATTTAAGTGACTTGGATCATGGAATGATTGTTGGTGCCAGAGACTCTCAGAAACTGCTGATCTCCTGGGATGTTCATATACAACAGTCTCTGGAGTTTACAGAGAATGGTGCAAAAACAATAAACATCCAGTAAGCAGCAGTTCTGGAGGTGAAAATGCCTTGAAAACGTGAGTGGTCTGAGGAGAATGGCCAGGCTAGTTAAAGCTGACCAGAAGACAGCAATAACTTCAATATCAAAAACTCTGGACACGTAACATGTTGAACCCTAAAATGAAGCTGTAGACCAAGGACATACACTCAAGGGTACCCAATAAAGTGGCCATTCATTATACATAGGCAATAGTGGTTGCGAAGAAAATGCATTTCAGGATGTACATTGTATACATTTCTATGACATTAAATGTACTTTTGAAACTTTTGAAATGGCCATTCATTATACATAGGTAATGGTAGTTCTTACATTTGAATCAAAGGCTATTTTTCCACTACAATTTACAAGAGAATCATGAGTCCTACCATGTCATAGTCATCATTTAAGACTACTTGCAGAATTCGTTTCAATTGCCAGCTCAAAAAAGACACCATTCTAAGCTTCTAACATTATGAAAATACATGAATTTTTTTTGCAGTACTGTTGATAAGAAAGAAAAATTATAAAGTTTATACCAGTTTGTAAGCAATACCAGAAAGAACGATAAGTAGCTGTTTTGAAACAGAAAAAAAAGACTAATGGCCTGTAAGAGTTTTTAAAGTTTGAATGTACTTAATAGTTTAGATACAATGATATATTTCTATATAATTCAGATGAACTTATAATTCAGCTGAAATTTCTTTATCCAAAATGGTTGAGGCAAATGGTAAAAGTTCTAGAAAAAAGAGGGAGAAATAGGCAATTAACTTGCAATTACATTGTAGGTAGACATGTTCAGCTCATGTACTTCAGAGTATTTGGTTAATTGATTTATTTGTTCCCATCTGTACTTTTATCCAAAACATCCAAAAGTATTTCAGTTGTTGAAACCTTTTGATTGCATTCGAGTTGGGAATGTGTATGTTTCATATAGGTTAGTTAACACAGTCATCTTTAATTTTACTCTTCTACCAAAAACATTCAAGGATTGAAACTTGGTAATCATTTCTAGGCATACTTCAGTTTTGTGGTGTCTCACTGAATTTTCCTAGCTATTCGCTTGATCATTACATATACAAGGATTTTAAATTGGTGTTTTTCTTGAGTTTGCACTTAACCTCTTGGTTGCAAAGAATATATTTGGACTTTTCGGGATTTGTTTAATAATCTCTGGGTGAGTAGTATGTTATATTACCAGCATACAGCCCTTTGGCAGGCAACAATTGTCAATATTTCAAATACATTTTCTGCCTTTGTATCTGGCTAATGGTTATATGCAAAATATTGCAAAAGCAGCAAAATGTCACAGGGTCCAATTTTGTTTTATTATTCATTGTAATTCACAGCAATATGAGCTGAAATCTGCTTTCATTATAACAATCAGTTTATAGATCTGAGATCCAAAGTTAAAACACCATAATTTGAACTTGCTGGTGCTGGGAATTGTAACATTATAAGTTTGTATTTTATTAGAAGACAAGTAATATATGTGTATCAGTTGATGAGAGGCATTGATCATGTGGATAGTCAGAGGCTTTTTCCCAGGGCTGAAATGGCCAACATGAGAGGGCACAGTTTTAAGGTGCTTAGATGTAGGTAAAGAGGAAATGTCAGGGATAAGTTTTTACACAGAGTGGTGAGTGTGTGGAATAGTCTGCTGGCAATGATGGTGGAGGTGGATATCATAGGGTTTTTTAGGAAACTCCTGGATAGGTGCATGGAGCTTATAGAGGGCAATGGGTAACCCTAGGTAACTTCTACAGTAAGTATATGTTTGGCACAGCTTTGTGGGCTGAAGAGCCTGTATTGTGCTGTAGGTTTTCTATGTTTCTACACACAGAGAAAAACCAGTAAACACACACAGACACAGGGACCAGCATGCACAGACACAGACCAAGAAATATACACATGCTGATACTCACATACAAACCCTCACATACTTAGACTTATATATTTATTTACACCTTTTAAATTATTTCCATGAAACTTTGGCTAATTGGGTCAGCTGCTTAATTGGACCAAAATGTACTGGTCCTGATGTATCTAATTAGCCAGAATCCACTGTATATGTATATCCTTCAATATACAGAACAATTTCCTTAATCACTACATTGCTGTTTTCTTTCACCATATATCTATCTCCAAATCTGTTTGCTTAGTATCATTGACCTAGATCTTCCAAACATCAAAATCTTTGTGCATTAAACTTTTCCTAAGTTCTTTTACTATGTCGGATTTGTAGACTTCCTGATTAAATCTACTTATTACTAGGTCCTCAGCACTTTTTTCAACCTTATCTGATCTTTTTCAACCTTCCCTGACTGCTACATAGAAAGTGTTCTGGGGTATTTCATAAGGAAAATCTTCTGAAATACAGTTTTGCACTGTATTCTGACTCTTTTATTAACCGTTAAAATAATGCCAGTTGCAGCATGTAATTATGGCAGCTATTCAAACCTATACTGATATTAATTGACATAATACCAGTGAGTAAAGTATGACTCAATTGGATGATCCACTATTTAAATGAAATATTACAATGTTTTAGGTGATAGTCTATTTGCATCCTTGAGTATTAGTCAACTTGATAAATATAAGTTTCAATAGGCAAATCGACATTCAGTATAAAGGAGTGGATCAGAGCTCAGTTTATATTTTTCACAGAACAGTTAAAAGATTTAATTCAGATTCTACTCTGGGAATTTGAGCACAAAAAGCAACATTGACATCTACACTGTAATATGGCAGAAATACTATATCCTTAGAGTAGTTGTACTTTGAAGTTACTATAATATGAACATATAAAAGATATTTCCATTCAATTAATATTTGGCTTTGGAATGTGCTGAGCTTGTAAAAGGTTCTATATAAATTCAGCCTTTCTTTATCTTGAAACATTTCTTAAGGTATTGCTTAAAATTTGAGTGACTTAGTATAACAATGATGTTAAGGTTTATGGAAATAAAATGATTTTAAATATAGCTTATAATTTTCTATATTAGATATCTTGAAGGTTTTATCTTTGTCAAATTTATGTTCCTCTTTTTCTGAAACTGCAATTGTTGCAAAATCCTAGAAATTTAATCATTTATCTCTAGGAGTGTCTGAAAATCATATCATTCAAGTGCGCTAATTTAATTATTTCCCTCTTCTGTGTGTATTGCTTTGGATATTATTTCTGTATCAAGTGTTTTGAGCAACACCTCACAAAATCATATTTATTACTTAACACCAAGGAGTAAATAACAGCACTTTTCATTAATGATGGATTGCTTTTCCATTTTCTGAATGTTACAGAGCAAAACTAGTAGCATAGTTTCCTTGTGATTAGGTTGATATCTAAAACTCCATAACTCTAGATTATATAGAAAATATCAGGTATTCAATTATCACCTTTTCATCCAAAAGCTGCCATTGATTACATTTCTCTGCTGTCCCACTCATTTGCTTGCTTCCTGAGTGACCAAAATACCTACTCTCTGGTTATGAATTCTATAACCATCTTTAAGGTTCATTTTGATAGTATGAAACCTTAATATTAATACCTTAATATACTCATTAGACCATTTTCTGCAATTAAAGGTCAGATGTAAATTCAAAATTATACAAGTGATATTTCAGATTTTAGAAGATCAGCCCAATGCCATTATAATTACCAAAGATGGAAATAGAAATATGGTTTAATATAAGAGAATTTATTCTTGTTTATTTATTTTGAGTAAATTTCAGTAAATCCCAATTTCCTCTATTCTCATTGATCAGATGACTTTTTTTCTGTTCCCTTAATTGTTTTGCACGACTCACTAAAGAGAATAGATTAAATTACTAGAATAATGTGAAATTGTAAAATTAAGTAGAATTTCTATGAATGGACGATGTTATGCACAATCAAGCAGTGGACAGTTAAGATACAATTTGTTGGACCTATCAATGTACTTCTCAAATATTTTATGTTAAGTTGTGTACAGTTTTATAAAAAATAAGATTAACCTGAGAAGTCCATATCAATTAATTGTAATCACATCTTAATTGTATGCATTGGTTAAATATATTTTATTACAAAATTTGCTTTCACGGCTGTCACACAAAGTTATCAACTGTTTATTCTTTTCTGTAGATGCTACCCGCCTGCTGAGTTCCTCCAGCATTTTGTGAGTTGCTTAGATTTTCAGCATAGGCGAAATTTATTTATAATTTCACAATATAGGTCAGTGATACTAAATTTGATTCTGAGTTGCCGATTATTGTACCGCGTAGCGGCAGTTTATTCATCCAGACAGTAGGATGCAGTGTGCAGCATCTCACCCGGACGACTTCCCGTGCACGAGCAAGCGTTCTGTGTGATTGCGCTGTGGCTTCCATTTTGTAGGGTACTTGTGTGTAGGGAGAGGAGAGAAAGAAACCGGTTGTTGGTGTCGAAAAAGTTGAAAGTTGTATCTGCGTAACACAGGCATCCGCTGGAATAGATACGTTAGGGTTGATTTGGGGGAGGAGGAGGACTTCGGCTCCGACCTACGAATTCCTCAGTCGTCCAAATCCTTCTTCCCTTATCCAGAGCTGTAGTATGTGACTGAGAACAAGGTAAGGAGTCGATTGGGGGGGGGGGGGTCGAAATTCAGCCGCAGTGTCTGTGAAGTTAAGGATTGGAGAAGGCCTATCCCAAATACTGAGGCCATGTCTAATCAGGCGCTGAGTTACGCAGGACAGAGGTATAAATAAATCCTCCAGGAGTAGCTATCGTTCGTGGCACCAGCTGCAAAACGGGCACTCGCTTTGTGCCTCTGACACGTCGAGCAAGGCGGAGGGAGGATCTTGGATTCTGTGAGGCAAGTGGATGACAGGAGACCAAACCTTCAGGCAAAAAGAATGCTCTTTTAGTATTACCTTTTCACTAGTTGAGCTAGTGAATGGTAATTGTAAAGTTAATGTAGCCCGAAGTGAGACGTAATGTCATTTATTTTGGCTGAATTACTTAACAATTGTTTGCTTCCCTGAGAGAAATGATTAAATTAAAGACGGTACTTAAGGAGTCCATTTAGAATGTGCTGACACAGAAAGAGCGTGCAAAGCAACTTGCAGGGCAACGTATAAACCAATTTGCAAAATCAGGATGAAACAATAGCTTGCTGATTAAAGAAGCGATACGGGTAACGGGAAGACATGCTTAACGGTTGAACAATAACGGTGTTAATGCGCTGAGGCTGATAAGTGGGCCAAAGGGTAATCACATTTGTAATTTTGTAATGGAAGATTAAGGAAGAATGTCTGCACCTCACATGGGTGCAACTCACAAAGTCGTAAACAAGTAGGGTATAAAAAATTGTGCAAAGTGTAATTCGGCACTCAATCTAGCAGGAGCTGGTTGGGTCCGACTCTGCAGACTCGAAAAATAAAGTTTACCGTTCTGCAAATTGCTGAGACTCAGTGTGTTTCTGACAACGTGGGGGCTCGTCCGGGATCCACACTCCGGCCGCGATGGACACGAGGAAGGACATCGGAGACGGTGCACCCCGCCGAGTTTGGCGGTCCCTGACCCCTTGCTCGTCGCCCCGGCGCGGCTTGAGCGAGTGATATCCGGACAGCGCAGAGCGGTAAACGGGGAGAAGGGGACAGTACCTGGTACTGGAAGTCCCCAGGACGCCGGGTAAGTGCCTACTATTATAGTAGAAGGGTGCGGGAATAAGTAAGGACGGAGAAGACCGGGATCGCTACCCGGGAGTCCTCCTGATAAAAGTCCTTGGGACGCACCGGGTAAAGTGCCTACTGTTGCAGTAGAAGGGTGCGGGATTAAGTAAGAGCGGAATAAGATGGGAGGGGGTGGCTCTAAAAAGAGAGAGGAAACGGAAAGACCGGGACCATACCCAGGGGTTCCTCCTGATAGCCCCCTCGGTAGAATGTTTGAGAATTGGGGATGTGGAAGACTAAAAGGGAAACAAAAGAAAAAAATGATACAGTACTGTTTAATTTGGTCGAAACAGCCGATAGAAAAACCTGCGGTCTGGTGGCCGCGGCTTGGGTCTGAGGAGGATTGGGTACGACAAGCCTTAAACATTTACGTTAATTCATAACCAAATGTAAAACCGGAAGAAATTGCTGATGTTTTTTGTTGGGCTCCCTGGCCAGGAGTAACAACAAAGAGTTTTAAATTGGGCATTAAAAGGGAGCGGAAGTGGGACCCACTCGATCATTTACCCCCTCCCTATGTCCAGCCTTCTGCGCCCCTTGCGGGAGCAGAGGGAGGACGTGAAGAAAGTGAAGGAACAGAAGAAATAGACCCGGAGAGGGATGTTAGGGAAAAAGCAAAGGCAAGGATCGAAACAAGGAGTGTGACAAGAGCAGATAAGAAAAAGAAAGACGAATTAAAAAAGGAAGAGGTACAGCTGTGTCCCCTTTGAGAGGTTCCAATGGGAGGAGAACGGGGAGGAACAGGATTTGTAAACGTCCCTCTGACAAGTACCGAAGTACGAGGATTTAAGAAAGATATGAAAACTTTATTAGAAGATCCAATGGGACTGACAGAACAGTTGGATCAATTCTTAGGACCTAATGTTTAAACTTGGGAAGAAATGCATGCGATTATGGGAACGCTATTTTCTGCACAAGAGAGGCAAATGATATGACAAGCTGCAATATCAATTTGGGGAATGGAACAGCCAAATGAGTTACCGGGGGACCAGAAATTTCCAGTAAACGACCCACAGTGGGACAAACAAGCAGAAGAGAGAAGACGGCAATATCCCATTGCCATGGAAGGGAGGAGGGGATTACAACCTGTAATTGAGACATTAGTATCAGATGGACTCCTGGAAGAATGTATGTCACCCTTTAATACCCCCATCCTACTGGTCCGAAAGCCCGACGGCACGTATCGAATGGTTCAAGATCTGAGAGGTCCAAACACGATACCCGGTAGTGCCTAACCCCTATACATTAATGAGCAAAATACCTCCTGAACATGAATGGTTCAGTGTGATAGATCTAAAAGATGCCTTTTGGAGTTGCCCGTTGGAGGAAGGTAGCCGAGATATGTTCGCATTTGAATGGGAAAATCCCTTCACTGGGCGGAAGAAGCAACTCCGATGCCCCAAGGGTTCACGGAGTCCGCAAACCTATTCGAACAGGTACTGGAGCAAGTATTGGCTGGATTCCATTGTACCGAAAAGAACCAACTATTACAGTATGTCGATGACCTACTACTATCGGGACCAGCAGAGGAGGTAGTGTGAGACGATACTATAAGACTCCTAAATTACCTAGGAGAAAAAGGATTGCGGGTGTCCAAGAAGAAACTGCAATTTGTCGAGAAGGAAATAACATATCTCGGACACAGAGTCAGTAAAGGGCACCGCCAAATAACCCCAGAAAGAATAGCGGGAATAACTAAAATACTGCTTCCCAGGACAAAGAAGGAAATAAGACAATTTCTGGGCTTAGTGGGCTATTGCCGGATTTGGATAGAGAATTATACCTCCCTGGTGAAGTTTATGTACGACAAATTGGCAAAGGAAGACCGGGGAATAATCAGCTGGACCGA
This sequence comes from Hypanus sabinus, assembly GCF_030144855.1. Lineage (NCBI taxonomy): Eukaryota > Metazoa > Chordata > Chondrichthyes > Myliobatiformes > Dasyatidae > Hypanus > Hypanus sabinus. The sequence goes on from NW_026779012.1 coordinate 799,052, forward strand.
AGAAGAAGAACAGAAGTTCAGGAAAATAAAAGGGCAACTAATTCGGGCCCCGGTATTAACACTGCCAGCACTGGAAAAGCCCTTTCAGCTGTATGCAACAATGAAGGAACTGCGTTAGGAGTACTAACCCAAGAAAAAGGAGGAAAGCGGCAACCTGTGGCCTTTTTATCAAAAATGTTAGACCCGGTATCCCGGGGATGGCCGACGTGCATACAAGCCGTAGCGGCAGCAGCCGTACTAGTAGAAGAAGCACGGAAATTAACCTTTGGGGGAAGAATGACGGTGTATACCCCGCACTCCGTTAGCACTCTCTTAGCCCAAAAAGCTCAGCGGTGGTTGACGGACTCTCGCATACTGAAATACGAAACCATTCTGATGGTCGGGGATGATTTAAGCTTTGAAAAGAACAATAGTTGTAACCCGGCACAGTTCTTTTACGGGGAATCAACAGGGGAGGAAACCGAGCATAACTGCGTGGAGCTAACAGACCTTCAGACAAAAAGTAGGGAAGATCTACAAGAAGTTCCCCTAATTGAAGGCGAGGAACTATATATCGACGGCTCCTCCAGATGCATCAATGGGGTACGACACAGTGGATATGCTATTATAAACAGGAGGACTAGGGAGACGGTGGAGTCCGGCCGGCTCCCGGGTAGTTGGTCAGCCCAGTCTTGTGAACTATATGCCTTGCAGAGGGGACTGCAACTGTTAAGAAACAAAATAGGCACTATATACACCGATTCTAAGTATGCCTATGGAGTGGTACACACCTTCGGAAAGATTTGGAAAGAACGGGGGTTGATAACAGCCAGGGGAAGGGAATTAGCTCACGAACAAATGATAAGCATGACTCTGGAAGCCCTAACATTACCTCAAGAAATTGCAGTGGTTCACGTTCCAGGACATCAACGAGGAACAGCCCCGGAAGCAATAGGAAACCGGCTCGCAGATGAAGAAGCCAAACGGGCAGCAATGGAAAAAACGGTCCGACTTCTAACCCTGATACCAATAAGGGAAGGGCTTAACAAACTACCAGTCTTCACCCAAGTAGAAATAGACGCTATGAGCCAGCTGGGAGCCCGACAAACATCAGAAGGCGAGTGGAAGACCCCCGACGGACGGCAAGTACTGAATAAGGAAGTAACTCGTCATATACTGCAACAACTACACCAACAAAGCTATTGGGGAATGCAAGCTATGTGCGACACTATCCTAAGGGACTATGTTTGTAAAGGGATATTCACACTAGCTCAACAGGAGGTGTGGGGCTGTTACACCTGCCAAAAGGTAAACAAGAAAATGATGCGTGCCACCCATAAGGGGGGACAAACACTAGCCGTCCGACCGTTCCATTGGATCCAAATAGACTTTACGGAACTACCACAAGTTCAGAGATGGAAGTACCTGTTAGTAATTGTGGATCACTTCACTCGGTGGGTGGAAGCATTCCCAACCACTAAAGCGGACGCCCCTACAGTGGCACGGATCCTATTAGAAAATATAGTCCCAAGATATGGAATAATGGGGTCTATTGATTCAGATAGGGGAACACACTTTGCCTCAAAAACACACCAGCTAATCTGTGACGCCTTAGGAATCCAGTGGAAGCTGCACACCCCCTGGCACCCTCAGAGCTCAGGAAGAGTTGAGAGGATGAACAGTACTTTGAAGACGCAATTGACAAAACTAATGATGGAAACCAAGCTACCCTGGACCATGTGTCTACCCCTGGCCCTACTAAGAATCCGCACGGCTCCTCGAAAAGATATAGGAGTATCCCCTTATGAAATGTTGTTTGGCCTTCCATATTGGAACAAGGTGGAGGGCTATCCTTCCCTGCAAGGGGGAGATGTCTTTGTAAGGGACTATTTACAGGCACTGTCTTGTTCTTTTGCAGAATTGCGCAGGAAGGGGTTACTCGCACAAACCCCACCTCTGGACTTCGCACTCCACCGAACTCAGCCCGGTGACTGGGTCCTGATTAAGACTTGGAAGCCAGAGAAGTTACAGCCGCAGTGGGAAGGCCCATTCCAGGTGCTACTGATCACCGAAGCCGCAGTAAGGACTAAAGAAAAAGGGTGGACCCACGCCGCGAGAATCAAGGGACCCGTAAAGCCCGAAGAAGGTGCAGAGTGGACTTGCGTCCAGGGAGAAGACCCGATGGTGCTAAAGCTCAAAAGACGGACAGAATGAACTTTGGGACTGTAATGTATATACTGCTATTGTTGAGAAGCGCTGAAGGGGGATGTGATAAGTGCAGGACGACGGTAAGGGTGGGCATGACTGTTTTTCCAGGGTCCTTTGTATCACACTCGCATGTAAAAGAGAAATGTTATGACTACAACAAAAAGGAGGAGTAAGTGGAAAGTTTAATCTAACCAACTGCTGCTTAAAGATAGATGACAACGGAAAGGTGGTTCAAAAAATATCAGATAAAATAAGGAAACTGGCCCACGTGCCGGTACAGACCTGGAAGCCGCTGGGGTATTGGGACTGGCTGGACGGATGGTTGAAAGGAGGCTGGTGGCGAACCGCTTTAGGAGTTATAGGAGGGGGATTGATGGTCCTCCTTCTGCTACCATGTCTAATCCCCTGCTTGCGGGAGCTAGTAGCTCGGGTGGCAAGACAAGTCATGCAACCAGGGGCCCCAGCTGATCCTGTTCAGGTACTCCTACAAAGGGAAATAGAGCTAGAGGAAGAAGCCTATGTAAACCCGTGGCAAAAGCCCAACTGATAGCACATTCTAAAAAGAAAAAGGGTGGATTGAGAGAAATGATTAAATTAAAGACGGTTCTTAAGGAGTCCATTTAGAATGTGCTGACACAGAAAGAACGTGCAAAGCAACTTGCAGGGCAACGTATAAACCAATTTGCAAAATCAGGATGAAACAATAGCTTGCTGATTAAAGAAGCGATACGGGTAACGGGAAGACATGCTTAACGGTTGAACAATAACGGTGTTAATGCGCTGAGGCTGATAAGTGGGCCAAAGGGTAATCACATTTGTAATTTTGTAATGAGATTAAGGAAGAATGTCTGCACCTCACATGGGTGCAACTCACAAAGTCGTAAACAAATAGGGTATAAAAAACTGTGCAAAGTGTAATTCGGCACTCAATCTAGCAGGAGCTGGTTGAACATGTGTTGAACACCTCGTGGACTTTTTCTTCCTATAAAACCACCTGGACTTTTTCTTCTTATAACACCACGTGGACTTTTTCTTCCTATAACACCACATGGACTTTTTCTTCCTGAAACACCACGTGGACATTTTCATCCTAATGCACCACGTGGACTTTTTCTTCCTATAACACCACGTGGACTTTTTCTTCCTATAACAACACATGGACTTTTTCTCCCTGTAACACCACGTGGACTTTTTCTTCCTAGTCTAACACCACGTGGTCATTTTCTTCCTATAACACCACGTGGACATTTTCTTCCTATAAAACCACGTCGATTTTTTCTTCCTCTAACACCACCTGGACTCTTTCTTCCTATAACACCACGTGGACTTTTTCTTCCTAGTCTAACACCATGTGGACATTTTCTTCCTGTAACACCACGTGGACTTTTTCTTCCTATAACACCCCATGGACTTTTTCTTCCTATAGCACCACATGGACTTTTTCTTCCTATAACACGTCGTGGACTTTTTCTTCCTATAACACCTCGTGGCCTTTTTCTTCCTATAACACCACGTGGACTTTTTCTTCCTATAACACCACGTGGACTTTTTCTTCCTATAACACCTCGTGGCCTTTTTCTTCCTATAACACCATGTGGACTTTTTCATCCTAAAGCACCACGTGAACTTTTTCTTCCTATAATACCACATGGACTTTTTCTTCCTATAACACCTCGTGGACTTTTTCTTTCCCGGTTAGCACCACGTGTACTTTTTCTTCCTATAACACCACGCGGACTTTTTCTTCCTATAACACCACGTGGACTTTTTCTTCCTATAACACCTCGTGGCCTTTTTCTTCCTATAACACCACGTGGACTTTTTCATCCTAAAGCACCACGTGAACTTTTTCTTCCTATAACACCCCATGGACTTTTCTTCCTATAACACCACATGGACTTTTTCTTCCTGTAACACATCGTGGACTTTTTCTTCCTATAACACCACGTGGACTTTTTCTTCCTATAACACCACGTCGATTTTTTCTTCCTATAACACCACCTGGACTTTTTCTTCCTATAACACCTCGTGGACTTTTTCTTCCTATAACACCACCTGGAATTTTTCTTCCTATAACACCACGTGGACTTTTTCTTCCTGTAACACCACATGGACTTTTTCTTCCTATAACACCACGTGGACTTTTTCTTCCTATAAAACCACATGAACTTTTTCCTCCTATAACACCACATGGACTTTTTCTTCCTATAACACCTCGTGGACTTTTTCTTCCTGTAACACCACGTGGACATTTTCATCCTAAAGCACCACGTGGACTTTTTCTTCCTATAACACCACATGGACTTTTTCTCCCTGTAACACCATGTGGACTTTTTCTTCCTAGTCTAACACCACGTGGTCATTTTCTTCCTGTAACACCACGTGGACTTTTTCTTCCTATAACACCACGTGGACTTTTTCTTCCTATAATACCACGTTGACTTTTTCTTCCTATAACACCACGTGGACTTTTTCTTCCTATAACACCACGTGGACTTTTTCTTCCTATAACACCACATCGATTTTTTCTTCCTATAACACCACCTGGACATCTTCTTCCTATAACACCACGTGGACTTTTTTTTCCTATAACACCACATGGACTTTTTCTTCCTATAACACCTCGTCGACTTTTTCTTCCTATAACTCCACCTGGACTTTTTCTTCCTATAACACCACGTCGATTTTTTCTTCCTATAACACCACATGGACTTTTTCTTCCTGTAACACCACATGGACTTTTTCTTCCTATAACACCACATGGACTTTTTCTTCCTATAATACCACATGGACTTTTTCTTCCTATAACACCTCGTGGACTTTTTCTTCCTATAACACCACCTGGACTTTTTCTTCCTATAACACCACGTGGACTTTTTCTTCATATAACACCACATGGACTTTTTCTTCCTGTAACACCACATGGACTCTTTCTTCCTATAACACCACGTGGACTTTTTCATCCTAAATCACCACGTGGACTTTTTCTTCCTAGTCTAACACCACGTGTACTTTTTCTTCCTAAAACACCTCGTGGACTTTTTCTTTCCCGGTTAGCACCAGGTGTACTTTTTCTTCCTATAACACCACGTGGACTTTTTCTTCCTATAACACCACGTGGACTTTTTCTTCCTATAACACCTCGTGGCCTTTTTCTTCCTATAACACCATGTGGACTTTTTCATCCTAAAGCACCACGTGAACTTTTTCTTCCTATAACACCACTTGGACGTTTTCTTCCTGTAACACCTGGTGGATTTTTTTTCCTAAAACAACATGTTGGAATTTTTCTGCTTGTAACACCACATGGACTTTTTCTCCCTGTAACACCACGTGGACTTTTTCTATCTAATCTAACACCATGTGGACATTTACTTCCTATAACACCACATGGACTTTTTCTTCCTGTAACACCGCATGGACTTTTTCTTCCTAGTCTAACACCAGGTGGACATTTTCTTCCTGTAACACCACGTGGACTTTTCTTCCTATAACACCACGTGGACGTTTTCTTCCTATATCACCACGTGGACTTTTTCTTCCTATAACACCACGTGGACTTTTTCTTCCTATAACACCACGTCGATTTTTTCTTCCTATAACACCACCTGGACTTTTTCTTCCTATAACACCTCGTGGCCTTTTTCTTCCTAAAACAACACGTGAAATTTTTCTGCCTGTACACCACGTGGACTTTTTCTTCCTATAACATCACGTCGATTTTTTCGTCCTATAACACCACCTGGACATTTTCTTCCTGTAACACCACGTGGACTTTTTCTTCCTATAACACCACATGGACTTTTTCTTCCTATAACACCACGTGGACTTTTTCTTCCTAGTCTAACACCACGTGGTCATTTTCTTCCTGTAACACCACGTGGACTTTTTCTTCCTATAACACCACGTGGACTTTTTCTTCCTATAATACCACGTGGACTTTTTCTTCCTATAAAACCACGTGGACTTTTTCTTCCTATAACACCACGTGGACTTTTTCTTCCTATAACACCACGTCGATTTTTTCTTCCTATAACACCACCTGGACATCTTCTTCCTATAACACCACGTGGACTTTTTTTTCCTATAACACCACATGGACTTTTTCTTCCTATAACACCACATGGACTTTTTCTTCCTATAACACCTCGTCGACTTTTTCTTCCTATAACTCCACCTGGACTTTTTCTTCCTATAACGCCACGTCGACTTTTTCTTCCTATAACACCACATGGACTTTTTCTTCCTGTAACACCACATGGACTTTTTCTTCCTATAACACCACATGGACTTTTTCTTCCTATAACACCACATGGACTTTTTCTTCCTATAACACCACGTGGACTTTTTCTTCATATAACACCACATGGACTTTTTCTTCCTGTAACACCACATGGACTCTTTCTTCCTATAACACCACGTGGACTTTTTCATCCTAAATCACCACGTGGACTTTTTCTTCCTAGTCTAACACCACGTGTACTTTTTCTTCCTAAAACACCTCGTGGACTTTTTCTTTTCCCGGTTAGCACCAGGTGTACTTTTTCTTCCTATAACACCACGTGGACTTTTTCTTCCTATAACACCACGTGGACTTTTTCTTCCTATAACACCTCGTGGCCTTTTTCTTCCTATAACACCATGTGGACTTTTTCATCCTAAAGCACCACGTGAACTTTTTCTTCCTATAACACCACTTGGACGTTTTCTTCCTGTAACACCTGGTGGACTTTTTCTTCCTAAAACAACATGTTGGAATTTTTCTGCTTGTAACACCACATGGACTTATTCTCCCTGTAACACCACATGGACTTTTTCATCCTAATCTAACACCATGTGGACATTTACTTCCTATAACACCACATGGACTTTTTCTTCCTGTAACACCGCATGGACTTTTTCTTCCTAGTCTAACACCAGGTGGACATTTTCTTCCTGTAACACCACGTGGACTTTTCTTCCTATAACACCACGTGGACGTTTTCTTCCTATAACACCACGTGGACTTTCTTCCTATAACACCACGTGGACTTTTTCTTCCTATAACACCACGTCGATTTTTTCTTCCTATAACACCACCTGGACTTTTTCTTCCTATAACACCTCGTGGCCTTTTTCTTCCTAAAACAACACGTGAAATTTTTCTGCCTGTACACCACGTGGACTTTTTCTTCCTATAACATCACTTCGATTTTTTCGTCCTATAACACCACCTGGACTTTTTCTTCCTATAACACCACGTGGACATTTTCTTCCTGTAACTCCACGTGGACTTTTTCTTCCTATAACACCACGTGGACTTTTTCTTCCTATAACACCACGTCGATTTTTTCTTCCTATAACACCACCTGTGCTTTTTCTTCCTATAACACCACGTGTCTTTTTCTTCCTATAACACCACATGGACTTTTTCTTCCTATAACACCACATGGACTTTTTCTTCCTATAACACCTCGTGGACTTTTTCTTCCTATAACACCACCTGGACTTTTTCTTCCTCTAACACCACCTGGACTTTTTCTTCCTATAACAACACGTGGACTTTTTCTTCCAAGTCTAACACCACGTGGACATTTTCTTCCTGTAACACCACGTGGACATTTTCATCCTAAAGCACCACGTGGACTTTTTCTTCCTATAACACCACGTGGACTTTTTCTTCCTATAACAACACATGGACTTTTTCTCCCTGTAACACGTCGTGGACTTTTTCTTCCTAGTCTAACACCACGTGGTCATTTTCTTCCTGTAACACCACGTGGACTTTTTCTTCCTATAACACCCCATGGACTTCTTCTTCCTATAACACCACATGGACTTTTTCTTCCTATAACACCACATGGACTTTTTCTTCCTATAGCACCACATGGACTTTTTCTTCCTATAACACGTCGTGGACTTTTTCTTCCTATAACTCCACCTGGACTTTTTCTTCCTATAACACCACGTGGACTTTTTCTTCATATAACACCACATGGACTTTTTCTTCCTGTAACACCACATGGACTCTTTCTTCCTATAACACCACGTGGACTTTTTCATCCTAAATCACCACGTGGACTTTTTCTTCCTAGTCTAACACCACGTGTACTTTTTCTTCCTAAAACACCTCGTGGACTTTTTCTTTCCCGGTTAGCACCAGGTGTACTTTTTCTTCCTATAACACCACGTGGACTTTTTCTTCCTATAACACCACGTGGACTTTTTCTTCCTATAACACCTCGTGGCCTTTTTCTTCCTATAACACCATGTGGACTTTTTCATCCTAAATCACCACGTGGACTTTTTCTTCCTAGTCTAACACCACGTGTACTTTTTCTTCCTAAAACACCTCGTGGACTTTTTCTTTCCCGGTTAGCACCAGGTGTACTTTTTCTTCCTATAACACCACGTGGACTTTTTCTTCCTATAACACCACGTGGACTTTTTCTTCCTATAACACCTCGTGGCCTTTTTCTTCCTATAACACCATGTGGACTTTTTCATCCTAAAGCACCACGTGAACTTTTTCTTCCTATAACACCACTTGGACGTTTTCTTCCTGTAACACCTGGTGGACTTTTTTTTCCTAAAACAACATGTTGGAATTTTTCTGCTTGTAACACCACATGGACTTTTTCTCCCTGTAACACCACGTGGACTTTTTCTATCTAATCTAACACCATGTGGACATTTACTTCCTATAACACCACATGGACTTTTTCTTCCTGTAACACCGCATGGACTTTTTCTTCCTAGTCTAACACCAGGTGGACATTTTCTTCCTGTAACACCACGTGGACTTTTCTTCCTATAACACCACGTGGACTTTTTCTTCCTATAACACCACGTGGACTTTTTCTTCCTATAACACCACGTCGATTTTTTCTTCCTATAACACCACCTGGACTTTTTCTTCCTATAACACCTCGTGGCCTTTTTCTTCCTAAAACAACACGTGAAATTTTTCTGCCTGTACACCACGTGGACTTTTTCTTCCTATAACATCACGTCGATTTTTTCGTCCTATAACACCACCTGGACATTTTCTTCCTGTAACACCACGTGTACTTTTTCTTCCTATAACACCACATGGACTTTTTCTTCCTATAACACCACGTGGACTTTTTCTTCCTAGTCTAACACCACGTGGTCATTTTCTTCCTGTAACACCACGTGGACTTTTTCTTCCTATAACACCACGTGGACTTTTTCTTCCTATAATACCACGTGGACTTTTTCTTCCTATAACACCACGTGGACTTTTTCTTCCTATAACACCACGTGGACTTTTTCTTCCTATAACACCACGTCGATTTTTTCTTCCTATAACACCACCTGGACATCTTCTTCCTATAACACCACGTGGACTTTTTTTTCCTATAACACCACATGGACTTTTTCTTCCTATAACACCACATGGACTTTTTCTTCCTATAACACCTCGTCGACTTTTTCTTCCTATAACTCCACCTGGACTTTTTCTTCCTATAACGCCACGTCGACTTTTTCTTCCTATAACACCACATGGACTTTTTCTTCCTGTAACACCACATGGACTTTTTCTTCCTATAACACCACATGGACTTTTTCTTCCTATAACACCACATGGACTTTTTCTTCCTATAACACCACGTGGACTTTTTCTTCCTAGAACACCACGTGGACTTTTTCTTCCTATAACACCACGTCGATTTTTTCTTACTATAACACCACCTGGACTTTTTCTTCCTATAACACCTCGTGGCCTTTTTCTTCCTAAAACAACACGTGAAATTTTTCTGCCTGTACACCACGTGGACTTTTTCTTCCTATAACATCACTTCGATTTTTTCGTCCTATAACACCACCTGGACTTTTTCTTCCTATAACACCACGTGGACATTTTCTTCCTATAACACCACGTGGACTTTTTCTTCCTATAACACCACGTGGACTTTTTCTTCCTATAACACCACGTCGATTTTTTCTTACTATAACACCACCTGGACTTTTTCTTCCTATAACACCTCGTGGCCTTTTTCTTCCTAAAACAACACGTGAAATTTTTCTGCCTGTACACCACGTGGACTTTTTCTTCCTATAACATCACTTCGATTTTTTCGTCCTATAACACCACCTGGACTTTTTCTTCCTATAACACCACGTGGACATTTTCTTCCTGTAACTCCACGTGGACTTTTTCTTCCTATAACACCACGTGGACTTTTTCTTCCTATAACACCACGTCGATTTTTTCTTCCTATAACACCACCTGTGCTTTTTCTTCCTATAACACCACGTGTCTTTTTCTTCCTATAACACCACATGGACTTTTTCTTCCTATAACACCACATGGACTTTTTCTTCCTATAACACCTCGTGGACTTTTTCTTCCTATAACACCACCTGGACTTTTTCTTCCTCTAACACCACCTGGACTTTTTCTTCCTATAACAACACGTGGACTTTTTCTTCCAAGTCTAACACCACGTGGACATTTTCTTCCTGTAACACCACGTGGACATTTTCATCCTAAAGCACCACGTGGACTTTTTCTTCCTATAACACCACGTGGACTTTTTCTTCCTATAACAACACATGGACTTTTTCTCCCTGTAACACCACGTGGACTTTTTCTTCCTAGTCTAACACCACGTGGTCATTTTCTTCCTGTAACACCACGTGGACTTTTTCATCCTAAATCACCACGTGGACTTTTTCTTCCTAGTCTAACACCACGTGTACTTTTTCTTCCTAAAACACCTCGTGGACTTTTTCTTTCCCGGTTAGCACCAGGTGTACTTTTTCTTCCTATAACACCACGTGGACTTTTTCTTCCTATAACACCACGTGGACTTTTTCTTCCTATAACACCTCGTGGCCTTTTTCTTCCTATAACACCATGTGGACTTTTTCATCCTAAATCACCACGTGGACTTTTTCTTCCTAGTCTAACACAACGTGTACTTTTTCTTCCTAAAACACCTCGTGGACTTTTTCTTTCCCGGTTAGCACCAGGTGTACTTTTTCTTCCTATAACACCACGTGGACTTTTTCTTCCTATAACACCACGTGGACTTTTTCTTCCTATAACACCTCGTGGCCTTTTTCTTCCTATAACACCATGTGGACTTTTTCATCCTAAAGCACCACGTGAACTTTTTCTTCCTATAACACCACTTGGACGTTTTCTTCCTGTAACACCTGGTGGACTTTTTTTTCCTAAAACAACATGTTGGAATTTTTCTGCTTGTAACACCACATGGACTTTTTCTCCCTGTAACACCACGTGGACTTTTTCTATCTAATCTAACACCATGTGGACATTTACTTCCTATAACACCACATGGACTTTTTCTTCCTGTAACACCGCATGGACTTTTTCTTCCTAGTCTAACACCAGGTGGACATTTTCTTCCTGTAACACCACGTGGACTTTTCTTCCTATAACACCACGTGGACTTTTTCTTCCTATAACACCACGTGGACTTTTTCTTCCTATAACACCACGTCGATTTTTTCTTCCTATAACACCACCTGGACTTTTTCTTCCTATAACACCTCGTGGCCTTTTTCTTCCTAAAACAACACGTGAAATTTTTCTGCCTGTACACCACGTGGACTTTTTCTTCCTATAACATCACGTCGATTTTTTCGTCCTATAACACCACCTGGACATTTTCTTCCTGTAACACCACGTGTACTTTTTCTTCCTATAACACCACATGGACTTTTTCTTCCTATAACACCACGTGGACTTTTTCTTCCTAGTCTAACACCACGTGGTCATTTTCTTCCTGTAACACCACGTGGACTTTTTCTTCCTATAACACCACGTGGACTTTTTCTTCCTATAATACCACGTGGACTTTTTCTTCCTATAACACCACGTGGACTTTTTCTTCCTATAACACCACGTGGACTTTTTCTTCCTATAACACCACGTCGATTTTTTCTTCCTATAACACCACCTGGACATCTTCTTCCTATAACACCACGTGGACTTTTTTTTCCTATAACACCACATGGACTTTTTCTTCCTATAACACCACATGGACTTTTTCTTCCTATAACACCTCGTCGACTTTTTCTTCCTATAACTCCACCTGGACTTTTTCTTCCTATAACGCCACGTCGACTTTTTCTTCCTATAACACCACATGGACTTTTTCTTCCTGTAACACCACATGGACTTTTTCTTCCTATAACACCACATGGACTTTTTCTTCCTATAACACCACATGGACTTTTTCTTCCTATAACACCACGTGGACTTTTTCTTCCTATAACACCACGTGGACTTTTTCTTCCTATAACACCACGTGGACTTTTTCATCCTAAATCACCACGTGGACTTTTTCTTCCTAGTCTAACACCACGTGTACTTTTTCTTCCTAAAACACCTCGTGGACTTTTTCTTTCCCGGTTAGCACCAGGTGTACTTTTTCTTCCTATAACACCACGTGGACTTTTTCTTCCTATAACACCACGTGGACTTTTTCTTCCTATAACACCTCGTGGCCTTTTTCTTCCTATAACACCATGTGGACTTTTTCATCCTAAATCACCACGTGGACTTTTTCTTCCTAGTCTAACACCACGTGTACTTTTTCTTCCTAAAACACCTCGTGGACTTTTTCTTTCCCGGTTAGCACCAGGTGTACTTTTTCTTCCTATAACACCACGTGGACTTTTTCTTCCTATAACACCACGTGGACTTTTTCTTCCTATAACACCTCGTGGCCTTTTTCTTCCTATAACACCATGTGGACTTTTTCATCCTAAAGCACCACGTGAACTTTTTCTTCCTATAACACCACTTGGACGTTTTCTTCCTGTAACACCTGGTGGACTTTTTTTTCCTAAAACAACATGTTGGAATTTTTCTGCTTGTAACACCACATGGACTTTTTCTCCCTGTAACACCACGTGGACTTTTTCTATCTAATCTAACACCATGTGGACATTTACTTCCTATAACACCACATGGACTTTTTCTTCCTGTAACACCGCATGGACTTTTTCTTCCTAGTCTAACACCAGGTGGACATTTTCTTCCTGTAACACCACGTGGACTTTTCTTCCTATAACACCACGTGGACTTTTTCTTCCTATAACACCACGTGGACTTTTTCTTCCTATAACACCACGTCGATTTTTTCTTCCTATAACACCACCTGGACTTTTTCTTCCTATAACACCTCGTGGCCTTTTTCTTCCTAAAACAACACGTGAAATTTTTCTGCCTGTACACCACGTGGACTTTTTCTTCCTATAACATCACGTCGATTTTTTCGTCCTATAACACCACCTGGACATTTTCTTCCTGTAACACCACGTGTACTTTTTCTTCCTATAACACCACATGGACTTTTTCTTCCTATAACACCACGTGGACTTTTTCTTCCTAGTCTAACACCACGTGGTCATTTTCTTCCTGTAACACCACGTGGACTTTTTCTTCCTATAACACCACGTGGACTTTTTCTTCCTATAATACCACGTGGACTTTTTCTTCCTATAACACCACGTGGACTTTTTCTTCCTATAACACCACGTGGACTTTTTCTTCCTATAACACCACGTCGATTTTTTCTTCCTATAACACCACCTGGACATCTTCTTCCTATAACACCACGTGGACTTTTTTTTCCTATAACACCACATGGACTTTTTCTTCCTATAACACCACATGGACTTTTTCTTCCTATAACACCTCGTCGACTTTTTCTTCCTATAACTCCACCTGGACTTTTTCTTCCTATAACGCCACGTCGACTTTTTCTTCCTATAACACCACATGGACTTTTTCTTCCTGTAACACCACATGGACTTTTTCTTCCTATAACACCACATGGACTTTTTCTTCCTATAACACCACATGGACTTTTTCTTCCTATAACACCACGTGGACTTTTTCTTCCTAGAACACCACGTGGACTTTTTCTTCCTATAACACCACGTCGATTTTTTCTTACTATAACACCACCTGGACTTTTTCTTCCTATAACACCTCGTGGCCTTTTTCTTCCTAAAACAACACGTGAAATTTTTCTGCCTGTACACCACGTGGACTTTTTCTTCCTATAACATCACTTCGATTTTTTCGTCCTATAACACCACCTGGACTTTTTCTTCCTATAACACCACGTGGACATTTTCTTCCTATAACACCACGTGGACTTTTTCTTCCTATAACACCACGTGGACTTTTTCTTCCTATAACACCACGTCGATTTTTTCTTACTATAACACCACCTGGACTTTTTCTTCCTATAACACCTCGTGGCCTTTTTCTTCCTAAAACAACACGTGAAATTTTTCTGCCTGTACACCACGTGGACTTTTTCTTCCTATAACATCACTTCGATTTTTTCGTCCTATAACACCACCTGGACTTTTTCTTCCTATAACACCACGTGGACATTTTCTTCCTGTAACTCCACGTGGACTTTTTCTTCCTATAACACCACGTGGACTTTTTCTTCCTATAACACCACGTCGATTTTTTCTTCCTATAACACCACCTGTGCTTTTTCTTCCTATAACACCACGTGTCTTTTTCTTCCTATAACACCACATGGACTTTTTCTTCCTATAACACCACATGGACTTTTTCTTCCTATAACACCTCGTGGACTTTTTCTTCCTATAACACCACCTGGACTTTTTCTTCCTCTAACACCACCTGGACTTTTTCTTCCTATAACAACACGTGGACTTTTTCTTCCAAGTCTAACACCACGTGGACATTTTCTTCCTGTAACACCACGTGGACATTTTCATCCTAAAGCACCACGTGGACTTTTTCTTCCTATAACACCACGTGGACTTTTTCTTCCTATAACAACACATGGACTTTTTCTCCCTGTAACACCACGTGGACTTTTTCTTCCTAGTCTAACACCACGTGGTCATTTTCTTCCTGTAACACCACGTGGACTTTTTCATCCTAAATCACCACGTGGACTTTTTCTTCCTAGTCTAACACCACGTGTACTTTTTCTTCCTAAAACACCTCGTGGACTTTTTCTTTCCCGGTTAGCACCAGGTGTACTTTTTCTTCCTATAACAACACGTGGACTTTTTCTTCCTATAACACCACGTGGACTTTTTCTTCCTATAACACCTCGTGGCCTTTTTCTTCCTATAACACCATGTGGACTTTTTCATCCTAAATCACCACGTGGACTTTTTCTTCCTAGTCTAACACAACGTGTACTTTTTCTTCCTAAAACACCTCGTGGACTTTTTCTTTCCCGGTTAGCACCAGGTGTACTTTTTCTTCCTATAACACCACGTGGACTTTTTCTTCCTATAACACCACGTGGACTTTTTCTTCCTATAACACCTCGTGGCCTTTTTCTTCCTATAACACCATGTGGACTTTTTCATCCTAAAGCACCACGTGAACTTTTTCTTCCTATAACACCACTTGGACGTTTTCTTCCTGTAACACCTGGTGGACTTTTTTTTCCTAAAACAACATGTTGGAATTTTTCTGCTTGTAACACCACATGGACTTTTTCTCCCTGTAACACCACGTGGACTTTTTCTATCTAATCTAACACCATGTGGACATTTACTTCCTATAACACCACATGGACTTTTTCTTCCTGTAACACCGCATGGACTTTTTCTTCCTAGTCTAACACCAGGTGGACATTTTCTTCCTGTAACACCACGTGGACTTTTCTTCCTATAACACCACGTGGACTTTTTCTTCCTATAACACCACGTGGACTTTTTCTTCCTATAACACCACGTCGATTTTTTCTTCCTATAACACCACCTGGACTTTTTCTTCCTATAACACCTCGTGGCCTTTTTCTTCCTAAAACAACACGTGAAATTTTTCTGCCTGTACACCACGTGGACTTTTTCTTCCTATAACATCACGTCGATTTTTTCGTCCTATAACACCACCTGGACATTTTCTTCCTGTAACACCACGTGTACTTTTTCTTCCTATAACACCACATGGACTTTTTCTTCCTATAACACCACGTGGACTTTTTCTTCCTAGTCTAACACCACGTGGTCATTTTCTTCCTGTAACACCACGTGGACTTTTTCTTCCTATAACACCACGTGGACTTTTTCTTCCTATAATACCACGTGGACTTTTTCTTCCTATAACACCACGTGGACTTTTTCTTCCTATAACACCACGTGGACTTTTTCTTCCTATAACACCACGTCGATTTTTTCTTCCTATAACACCACCTGGACATCTTCTTCCTATAACACCACGTGGACTTTTTTTTCCTATAACACCACATGGACTTTTTCTTCCTATAACACCACATGGACTTTTTCTTCCTATAACACCTCGTCGACTTTTTCTTCCTATAACTCCACCTGGACTTTTTCTTCCTATAACGCCACGTCGACTTTTTCTTCCTATAACACCACATGGACTTTTTCTTCCTGTAACACCACATGGACTTTTTCTTCCTATAACACCACATGGACTTTTTCTTCCTATAACACCACATGGACTTTTTCTTCCTATAACACCACGTGGACTTTTTCTTCCTATAACACCACGTGGACTTTTTCTTCCTATAACACCACGTCGATTTTTTCTTACTATAACACCACCTGGACTTTTTCTTCCTATAACACCTCGTGGCCTTTTTCTTCCTAAAACAACACGTGAAATTTTTCTGCCTGTACACCACGTGGACTTTTTCTTCTTATAACATCACTTCGATTTTTTCGTCCTATAACACCACCTGGACTTTTTCTTCCTATAACACCACGTGGACATTTTCTTCCTATAACACCACGTGGACTTTTTCTTCCTATAACACCACGTGGACTTTTTCTTCCTATAACACCACGTCGATTTTTTCTTACTATAACACCACCTGGACTTTTTCTTCCTATAACACCTCGTGGCCTTTTTCTTCCTAAAACAACACGTGAAATTTTTCTGCCTGTACACCACGTGGACTTTTTCTTCCTATAACATCACTTCGATTTTTTCGTCCTATAACACCACCTGGACTTTTTCTTCCTATAACACCACGTGGACATTTTCTTCCTGTAACTCCACGTGGACTTTTTCTTCCTATAACACCACGTGGACTTTTTCTTCCTATAACACCACGTCGATTTTTTCTTCCTATAACACCACCTGTGCTTTTTCTTCCTATAACACCACGTGTCTTTTTCTTCCTATAACACCACATGGACTTTTTCTTCCTATAACACCACATGGACTTTTTCTTCCTATAACACCTCGTGGACTTTTTCTTCCTATAACACCACCTGGACTTTTTCTTCCTCTAACACCACCTGGACTTTTTCTTCCTATAACAACACGTGGACTTTTTCTTCCAAGTCTAACACCACGTGGACATTTTCTTCCTGTAACACCACGTGGACATTTTCATCCTAAAGCACCACGTGGACTTTTTCTTCCTATAACACCACGTGGACTTTTTCTTCCTATAACAACACATGGACTTTTTCTCCCTGTAACACCACGTGGACTTTTTCTTCCTAGTCTAACACCACGTGGTCATTTTCTTCCTGTAACACCACGTGGACTTTTTCTTCCTATAACACCCCATGGACTTCTTCTTCCTATAACACCACATGGACTTTTTCTTCCTATAACACCACATGGACTTTTTCTTCCTATAGCACCACATGGACTTTTTCTTCCTATAACACGTCGTGGACTTTTTCTTCCTATAACTCCACCTGGACTTTTTCTTCCTATAACACCAAGTGGACTTTTTCTTCATATAACACCACATGGACTTTTTCTTCCTGTAACACCACATGGACTCTTTCTTCCTATAACACCACGTGGACTTTTTCATCCTAAAACACCTCGTGGACTTTTTCTTTCCCGGTTAGCACCAGGTGTACTTTTTCTTCCTATAACACCACGTGGACTTTTTCTTCCTATAACACCACGTGGACTTTTTCTTCCTATAACACCTCGTGGCCTTTTTCTTCCTATAACACCATGTGGACTTTTTCATCCTAAATCTCCACGTGGACTTTTTCTTCCTAGTCTAACACCACGTGTACTTTTTCTTCCTAAAACACCTCGTGGACTTTTTCTTTCCCGGTTAGCACCAGGTGTACTTTTTCTTCCTATAACACCACGTGGAATTTTTCTTCCTATAACACCACGTGGACTTTTTCTTCCTATAACACCTCGTGGCCTTTTTCTTCCTATAACACCATGTGGACTTTTTCATCCTAAAGCACCACGTGAACTTTTTCTTCCTATAACACCACTTGGATGTTTTCTTCCTGTAACACCTGGTGGACTTTTTTTTCCTAAAACAACATGTTGGAATTTTTCTGCTTGTAACACCACATGGACTTTTTCTCCCTGTAACACCACGTGGACTTTTTCTATCTAATCTAACACCATGTGGACATTTACTTCCTATAACACCACATGGACTTTTTCTTCCTGTAACACCGCATGGACTTTTTCTTCCTAGTCTAACACCAGGTGGACATTTTCTTCCTGTAACACCACGTGGACTTTTCTTCCTATAACACCACGTGGACTTTTTCTTCCTATAACACCACGTGGACTTTTTCTTCCTATAACACCACGTCGATTTTTTCTTCCTATAACACCACCTGGACTTTTTCTTCCTATAACACCTCGTGGCCTTTTTCTTCCTAAAACAACACGTGAAATTTTTCTGCCTGTACACCACGTGGACTTTTTCTTCCTATAACACCTCGTGGCCTTTTTCTTCCTATAACACCATGTGGACTTTTTCATCCTAAAGCACCACGTGAACTTTTTCTTCCTATAACACCACTTGGATGTTTTCTTCCTGTAACACCTGGTGGACTTTTTTTTCCTAAAACAACATGTTGGAATTTTTCTGCTTGTAACACCACATGGACTTTTTCTCCCTGTAACACCACGTGGACTTTTTCTATCTAATCTAACACCATGTGGACATTTACTTCCTATAACACCACATGGACTTTTTCTTCCTGTAACACCGCATGGACTTTTTCTTCCTAGTCTAACACCAGGTGGACATTTTCTTCCTGTAACACCACGTGGACTTTTCTTCCTATAACACCACGTGGACTTTTTCTTCCTATAACACCACGTGGACTTTTTCTTCCTATAACACCACGTCGATTTTTTCTTCCTATAACACCACCTGGACTTTTTCTTCCTATAACACCTCGTGGCCTTTTTCTTCCTAAAACAACACGTGAAATTTTTCTGCCTGTACACCACGTGGACTTTTTCTTCCTATAACATCACGTCGATTTTTTCGTCCTATAACACCACCTGGACATTTTCTTCCTGTAACACCACGTGTACTTTTTCTTCCTATAACACCACATGGACTTTTTCTTCCTATAACACCACGTGGACTTTTTCTTCCTAGTCTAACACCACGTGGTCATTTTCTTCCTGTAACACCACGTGGACTTTTTCTTCCTATAACACCACGTGGACTTTTTCTTCCTATAATACCACGTGGACTTTTTCTTCCTATAACACCACGTGGACTTTTTCTTCCTATAACACCACGTGGACTTTTTCTTCCTATAACACCACGTGGACTTTTTCTTCCTTTAACACCTCGTGGACTTTTACTTCCTATAACACCACGTGGACTTTTTCTTCCTATAACACCACATGGACTTTTTCTTCCTATAACACCACGTGGACTTTTTCTTCCTAGTCTAACACCACGTGGTCATTTTCTTCCTGTAACACCACGTGGACTTTTTCTTCCTATAACACCACGTGGACTTTTTCTTCCTATAATACCACGTGGACTTTTTCTTCCTATAACACCACGTGGACTTTTTCTTCCTATAACACCACGTGGACTTTTTCTTCCTATAACACCACGTCGATTTTTTCTTCCTATAACACCACCTGGACATCTTCTTCCTATAACACCACGTGGACTTTTTTTTCCTATAACACCACATGGACTTTTTCTTCCTATAACACCACATGGACTTTTTCTTCCTATAACACCTCGTCGACTTTTTCTTCCTATAACTCCACCTGGACTTTTTCTTCCTATAACGCCACGTCGACTTTTTCTTCCTATAACACCACATGGACTTTTTCTTCCTGTAACACCACATGGACTTTTTCTTCCTATAACACCACATGGACTTTTTCTTCCTATAACACCACATGGACTTTTTCTTCCTATAACACCACGTGGACTTTTTCTTCATATAACACCACATGGACTTTTTCTTCCTGTAACACCACATGGACTCTTTCTTCCTATAACACCACGTGGACTTTTTCATCCTAAATCACCACGTGGACTTTTTCTTCCTAGTCTAACACCACGTGTACTTTTTCTTCCTAAAACACCTCGTGGACTTTTTCTTTCCCGGTTAGCACCAGGTGTACTTTTTCTTCCTATAACACCACGTGGACTTTTTCTTCCTATAACACCACGTGGACTTTTTCTTCCTATAACACCTCGTGGCCTTTTTCTTCCTATAACACCATGTGGACTTTTTCATCCTAAAGCACCACGTGAACTTTTTCTTCCTATAACACCACTTGGACGTTTTCTTCCTGTAACACCTGGTGGACTTTTTCTTCCTAAAACAACATGTTGGAATTTTTCTGCTTGTAACACCACATGGACTTTTTCTCCCTGTAACACCACGTGGACTTTTTCATCCTAATCTAACACCATGTGGACATTTACTTCCTATAACACCACATGGACTTTTTCTTCCTGTAACACCGCATGGACTTTTTCTTCCTAGTCTAACACCAGGTGGACATTTTCTTCCTGTAACACCACGTGGACTTTTCTTCCTATAACACCACGTGGACGTTTTCTTCCTATAACACCACGTGGACTTTTTCTTCCTATAACACCACGTGGACTTTTTCTTCCTATAACAACACGTCGATTTTTTCTTCCTATAACACCACCTGGACTTTTTCTTCCTATAACACCTCGTGGCCTTTTTCTTCCTAAAACAACACGTGAAATTTTTCTGCCTGTACACCACGTGGACTTTTTCTTCCTATAACATCACTTCGATTTTTTCGTCCTATAACACCACCTGGACTTTTTCTTCCTATAACAACACATGGACTTTTTCTCCCTGTAACACCACGTGGACTTTTTCTTCCTATAACACCACGTGGACTTTTTCTTCCTATAACAACACATGGACTTTTTCTCCCTGTAACACCACGTGGACTTTTTCTTCCTAGTCTAACACCACGTGGTCATTTTCTTCCTGTAACACCACGTGGACTTTTTCTTCCTATAACACCCCATGGACTTCTTCTTCCTATAACACCACATGGACTTTTTCTTCCTATAACACCACATGGACTTTTTCTTCCTATAGCACCACATGGACTTTTTCTTCCTATAACACGTCGTGGACTTTTTCTTCCTATAACTCCACCTGGACTTTTTCTTCCTATAACACCACGTGGACTTTTTCTTCCTATAACACCACATGGACTTTTTCTTCCTGTAACACCACATGGACTTTTTCTTCCTATAACACCACATGGACTTTTTCTTCCTATAACACCACATGGACTTTTTCTTCCTATAACACCTCGTGGACTTTTTCTTCCTAGTCTAACAGAACGTGTACTTTTTCTTCCTAAAACACCTCGTGGACTTTTTCTTTCCCGGTTAGCACCACGTGTACTTTTTCTTGCTATAACACCACGTGGACTTTTTCTTCCTATAACACCTCGTGGCCTTTTTCTTCCTATAACACCACGTGGACTTTTTCATCCTAAAGCACCAGGTGAACTTTTTCTTCCTATAACACCCGATGGACTTTTCTTTCTATAACACCACATGGACTTTTTCTTCCTGTAACACATCGTGGACTTTTTCTTCCTATAACACCACGTGGACTTTTTCTTCCTATAACACCACGTCGATTTTTTCTTCCTATAACACCACCTGGACTTTTTCTTCCTATAACACCTCGTGGACTTTTTCTTCCTATAAGACCACCTGGACTTTTTCTTCCTATAACACCACGTGGACTTTTTCTTCCTGTAATACCACATGGACTTTTTCTTCCTATAACACCACGTGGACTTTTTCTTCCTATAAAACCACATGAACTTTTTCTTCCTATAACACCACATGGACTTTTTCTTCCTATAACACCTCGTGGACTTTTTCTTCCTGTAACACCACGTGGACATTTTCATCCTAAAACACCACGTGGACTTTTTCTTCCTATAACACCACATGGACTTTTTCTCCCTGTAACACCACGTGGACTTTTTCTTCCTAGTCTAACACCACGTGGTCATTTTCTTCCTGTAACACCACGTGGACTTTTTCTTCCTATAACACCACGTGGACTTTTTCTTCCTATAATACCACGTGGACTTTTTCTTCCTATAACACCACGTGGACTTTTTCTTCCTATAACACCACGTGGACTTTTTCTTCCTATAACACCACATCGATTTTTTCTTCCTATAACACCACCTGGACATCTTCTTCCTATAACACCACGTGGACTTTTTTTTCCTATAACACCACATGGACTTTTTCTTCCTATAACACCACATGGACTTTTTCTTCCTATAACACCTCGTCGACTTTTTCTTCCTATAACTCCACCTGGACTTTTTCTTCCTATAACACCACGTCGACTTTTTCTTCCTATAACACCACATGGACTTTTTCATCCTAAATCACCACGTGGACTTTTTCTTCCTAGTCTAACACCACGTGTACTTTTTCTTCCTAAAACACCTCGTGGACTTTTTCTTTCCCGGTTAGCACCAGGTGTACTTTTTCTTCCTATAACACCACGTGGAATTTTTCTTCCTATAACACCACGTGGACTTTTTCTTCCTATAACACCTCGTGGCCTTTTTCTTCCTATAACACCATGTGGACTTTTTCATCCTAAAGCACCACGTGAACTTTTTCTTCCTATAACACCACTTGGACGTTTTCTTCCTGTAACACCTGGTGGACTTTTTTTTCCTAAAACAACATGTTGGAATTTTTCTGCTTGTAACACCACATGGACTTTTTCTCCCTGTAACACCACGTGGACTTTTTCTATCTAATCTAACACCATGTGGACATTTACTTCCTATAACACCACATGGACTTTTTCTTCCTGTAACACCGCATGGACTTTTTCTTCCTAGTCTAACACCAGGTGGACATTTTCTTCCTGTAACACCACGTGGACTTTTCTTCCTATAACACCACGTGGACTTTTTCTTCCTATAACACCACGTGGACTTTTTCTTCCTATAACACCACGTCGATTTTTTCTTCCTATAACACCACCTGGACTTTTTCTTCCTATAACACCTCGTGGCCTTTTTCTTCCTAAAACAACACGTGAAATTTTTCTGCCTGTACACCACGTGGACTTTTTCTTCCTATAACATCACGTCGATTTTTTCGTCCTATAACACCACCTGGACATTTTCTTCCTGTAACACCACGTGTACTTTTTCTTCCTATAACACCACATGGACTTTTTCTTCCTATAACACCACGTGGACTTTTTCTTCCTAGTCTAACACCACGTGGTCATTTTCTTCCTGTAACACCACGTGGACTTTTTCTTCCTATAACACCACGTGGACTTTTTCTTCCTATAATACCACGTGGACTTTTTCTTCCTATAACACCACGTGGACTTTTTCTTCCTATAACACCACGTGGACTTTTTCTTCCTATAACACCACGTGGACTTTTTCTTCCTTTAACACCTCGTGGACTTTTACTTCCTATAACACCACGTGGACTTTTTCTTCCACACCACATGGACTTTTTCTTCCTATAACACCACGTGGACTTTTTCTTCCTAGTCTAACACACGTGTTCATTTTCTTCCTGTAACACCACGTGGACTTTTTCTTCCTATAACACCACGTGGACTTTTTCTTCCTATAATACCACGTGGACTTTTTCTTCCTATAACACCACGTGGACTTTTTCTTCCTATAACACCACGTGGACTTTTTCTTCCTATAACACCACGTCGATTTTTTCTTCCTATAACACCTCACTGGACATCTTCTTCCTATAACAACTCAGCTGTGGACTTTTTTTTCCTATAACACCACATGGACTTTTCTCCTATAACACACATGGACTTTTTCTTCCTATAACACCTCGTCGACTTTTTCTTCCTATAACTCACCTGGACTTTTTCTTCTATAACGCCACGTCGACTTTTTCTTCCTATAACACCACATGGACTTTTTCTTCTGTAACACCACATGGACTTTTCTTCTATAACACCACATGGACTTTTTCTTCCTATAACACCACATGGACTTTTTCTTCCTATAACACCACGTGGACTTTTTCTTCATATAACACCACATGGACTTTTTCTTCCTGTAACACCACATGGACTCTTTCTTCCTATAACACACGTGGACTTTTCATCCTAAATCACCACGTGGACTTTTTCTTCCTAGTCTAAACACCACGTGTACTTTTCTTCCTAAAACACCTCGTGGACTTTTTCTTTCCGGTTAGCACCAGGTGTACTTTTTCTTCCTATAACACCACGTGGACTTTTTCTTCCTATAACACCACGTGGGACTTTTTCTTCCTATAACACCTCGTGGCCTTTTTCTTCCTATAACACCATGTGGACTTTTTCATCCTAAAGCACCACGTGAACTTTTTCTTCCTATAACACCACTTGGACGTTTTCTTCCTGTAAACACCTGGTGGACTTTTTCTTCCTAAAACAACATGTTGGAATTTTTCTGCTTGTAACACACACATGCGACTTTTTCTCCCTGTAACACCACGTGGACTTTTCATCCTAATCTAACACCATGTGGACATTTACTTCCTATAACACCACATGGACTTTTCTTCCTGTAACACCGCATGGACTTTTTCTTCCTAGTCTAACACCAGGTGGACATTTTCTTCCTGTTAACACCACGTGGACTTTTCTTCCTATAACACCACGTGGACGTTTTCTTCCTATAACACCACGTGGACTTTTTCTTCCTATAACACCACGTGGACTTTTTCTTCCTATAACAACACGTCGATTTTTTCTTCCTATAACACCACCTGGACTTTTTCTTCCTATAACACCTCGTGGCCTTTTTCTTCCTAAAACAACACGTGAAATTTTTCTGCCTGTACACCACGTGGACTTTTTCTTCCTATAACATCACTTCGATTTTTTCGTCCTATAACACCACCTGGACTTTTTCTTCCTATAACAACACATGGACTTTTTCTCCCTGTAACACCACGTGGACTTTTTCTTCCTATAACACCACGTGGACTTTTTCTTCCTATAACAACACATGGACTTTTTCTCCTGTAACACCACGTGGACTTTTTCTTCCTAGTCTAACACCACGTGGTCATTTTCTTCCTGTAACACCACGTGGACTTTTTTCTTCTATAACACCCCATGGACTTCTTCTTCCTATAACACCACATGGACTTTTTCTTCCTATACACCACATGGACTTTTTCTTCCTATAGCACCACATGGACTTTTTCTTCCTATAACACGTCGTGGACTTTTTCTTCTATAACTCCACCTGACTTTCTTCTTCCTATAACACCACGTGGACTTTTTCTTCTATAACACACATGGACTTTTTCTTCCTGTAACACCACATGGACTTTTTCTTCCTATAACACCACATGGACTTTTTCTTCCTATAACACCACATGGACTTTTTCTTCC